>NW_021680653.1:312491-384027 GCF_001412515.2 Diachasma alloeum
GCTCGTGATATAAACCTCCCCCTCGCCAAAAAACACTTTTTTGCACTCGTTACGAAATATACTATTTCGATATTTTTTCTATTCATATATATTTTTTATATATAATTAGAAAATATCTTTTTTAAAAGAGAATAAAAAAAGATTTGTATAATCTAGAATCTTCAGTACAGATTAACTAATGAAGGGACCCTGTTCCAGATACTTTACGCAGTAACTTAACTATCTTGAGATATGAAGCAATTATTTAATATGAAATGAAATAACTCTAGCTCTATAATAGCTGTATAATAAGTCATGATAGAAATGTGACATCAAACTATATGTTCCTTTGATTGTTTATTGTTACTTTTACTATTTTCAAAAGTAAATGAAAGAATAAAAAATGTAATGAACCATTAAGTTAATCACGCGCGCGCGGTGCTTTTCTAGTTAAGACTCCAAAATTAAGAGTCGCCAGGGTCAAAATAAGGGTCATAATGGTCAGAATAAGGATCACGAGGGTTAGATTAAGGGTCATGAGGGTCAGAATATGGGTCACAAGAATCAGATTAAGGGCCACAAGGGTAGAATAAGGGTCCAAATAGCGGTTACAAGATTAAGGGTCCGATTGCGGGTCCAAATAACGGTAACAAGCATCAAAATAAGGATCATGGGAATCATGATCGAAGCGAGCAGGGAGTGTAACCCCCTAGTTTACTACAAAATATCAAATGCGAGCTGAAATGAAAAAATAATCAAAAAATGTATAGTCTCAACTTTCATAATTCACCGATTGTATTTATTACTTACGGATAAACATGCGCACGGAAGCGCCGCGGTGTATATCCCGTTTGATCGTACATACAGGCTCATTGCGCTAACAATACGACCGCCCACGTACGCCAAGATATCTGGTTTTATTATTATCCCCGGGGTACCGCTGTCTTCCAACTGCTCGTCCCAAGTTTTAAAAGAACAGCACGCAAGAAGGGATGGGCTACAGAAGAGTCCCCTTCTACCTCTGTTGACGACACAGGCCCTCCCGACTTCAACATTCACTGGGAAGAATGAGGAAGGTCCGAAGGATCCCCACGACTTGGGAGATCGAAGACTCACTTCTTCAAAACGAGGGTGAAACTCTGCCACTTCCTCTACTTCTGTTTCGCTTGATTTTCGGGTGGTTAATATTATTGTTGGAACCCTCCGACTCGCGGGAGGAATTCATGGCGGCCTCCCTCTCATAAAGTCACTTGGTATCAACAATGGGGAACGAGCGACTTGACTCACAAGAAAGAAAAGAATAATTTCTGTTTGGCTACTCTGTACCCCATTGTGTTCAGTATCCCTTCTCGCTCCCCTCAGCCCTCCTATCCTATCCTTCTGTACTCACAATGTTCACGGACGTGTGGCCCAGCCTCTAAATGGCTTATCTCGATCGCACTTGTGCCTCTACCTCGTGATAATAAAATCCGACAAATTGTCGAATAAAATTCTACGTTTACCGTTACAGAAAAAATTAATTTTCACATTTTTTATACCTTCCTTTGTATACTGTAGACATTTGTCCCCACGTGCGTAATAATTTTCCACCACAAATTTAATGCAAAGAATCCACAAAATGAAATGGTGACAGGAGAATTTTGAGAATGTAAGACGCAACTTTATGTACCGATTCTCATGCTCGCAGGAACAAGAGAAAAAGGTAAAAAAAAAGAAAAGAGGATGAGCAAATTGAGTCGGCAGGGATGAGAGAGCTATGCTCACGTATGTACGATTCCAGAGGCAGGAAAAGAGAGATGATACCCCTTGGTGCCCCGAGAGACAACGGATCCTAACACCGAGCGTCATATCACAACATAAACGCGGCATATCGCATGACACGGTACACGAGCCTCCGCTGGTGACCCCGGCTCGCGACCTCAACGGGCGTCCCTTTCCTGCTGTGGAAGTTTGCGCGCGGCGCCGTGTGCACTCAGCCGGGGACCTTTGCCGGTATTCCCGACGACGTGACGACGGGGATAGTCTTCCATCGCGTGGCTTGTGTCTTCGGCGGAAGAAAAAAAACAAGAGAAAATGAGAATAGGGAAAATATAAAATAAAACCGCAGAGTTCATCTGCTTGCGCGCGTGGGTAATACGATACGTCGTGGTGCGGTATATCAAATGATGTTATTCGTCTATTTTTGAATAGTAAGGAGAGAAATTCAAACTTCATTGGATATTATTCCCTGAGTTTTGAAAATTTTACAAATAGACGCGTCCTCTTAAATTTTCTTATAAATTTATCAGATGTTCAGTCATCTATCTACTTTGCCGCTGCTTCACACTTTCCTGTAGGAGGATAAGGCACTAGTTACTTAATTTCAGAACAGGACTCCCTATAATTTGGTATAAACAAGTGGGAAATTGCTTTTTTATTGTTTATAGTATAGTTATTTTTACTAATAAATTAGCGATATCATGTATAATTCATTGTTAATTTCAGTTTATTAAATCGAATAAGATTTTCTTTTACCTAATTTTGTTTGATTTTCAACTTGGTTGAATGTTATCAGCATCAAACCTCTCCCCTCAGCTCTTCGATAAAATGATAATAGAAACATTTCATTTACACATACTTGAATAAATTTAAAACATTCCATTTGCAGAAACTATCAGAAAACACACTGTCGGGGAAATTCATGAAATATACAAAATTGTTAACAATCACCATAAAAATCAAATCATCCAATACAGCTATCGTAATCATCTTTTAACGTCGACTTAATGGCATTAAAACAAACATTTTAAGCTATGATTGAATCCATTTGAAGCACGACATTCAAAGATAACCCCGGAATTCTGATTTTCAAAAAAAAAAAAATGTGAGAATTTTCGAATAAATCAAAATAACGATTATTGCTATTATTGTCTTCATCTTCTAATTCGGTCAAAGTGACATCCAAACAAATTTTTTAAGCCATCATTCGATCACAACCGATTTTCGAAAAAATTCAAAAATGAAAAAACTAATCGATGAATTAAATTTTAACGATACTTTCCATTTATTAGCGAACAATTGAAGAAAAACTTTACCACACATACGTCCGGACACGGTCTAAAAATATCATTTTCGTCACTCGGCCCGATAAACGGCGCTTACTCGGGCTCTGTCGAGAGGGGGTAAAGAGAGTTTACCGCGGCACTTGAATAATCGGTGCTCCAAGGAGGGTAAATGAGACGCTCGGTGCTCCAAGGAGGGTAAATCTCACTTACCCATCCTAGGAGCGATAAAGTGGGCGTCACCATGTGCCCTGACGTTCCCCCCACTTGGGCATGCGCTCTGCGTTCGGGTAAACGTATAGTCGGATGAGCTGTACAGCGCCTCTAGCGGCCTTCTCTACAACTTAACCCACTAGTGGTAGCCATGTTGTTGTGTGTCATTGAGAAGATTTATCATTAGAAAAAAGTCACTCTCCGAGTTTTTGTTCAATTTAAAGTTGATATTTTTGTTCAAAAAACAACAATTTCTAAAATATCAGTATTTATAACGTCGACTTCTGTTCTTAATAAAAGAAGAAAAATTGAACAGCTGAGTATCTTCTTTTATCTTTGATATCTGTTCTTATTTTCTATTTTTTATGCAATTTTCTTTTCACAGGTCCAAAATTACCGTCATCAACCTACTGTTTTTGGATATTTTGGCGGACTTTACTAGTTATTTATTTTCGCATCAACTGATATTGATTTTATTTCGATTTATTTTTTTCTATTGCTTTTATTTTTTTCTTCAGTGGGGGGGGGCTTCGCCCCCCCCCAACCCCCCCCACCAGGGGGACTTCGTCCCCCTGGACCCCCTCCCGCGCCCACACCCGCGTCGGGCCTTCGTGACGAAAAATAGTATATGCCATTCGGGCGATAGCGTTGGTTTGTGAGTCGTGTGGAGTTTGCAACACTCGGCATGGCAAGCGTCCGACTCGGATCGCCTTCGGCGATCCTCGTCTCCTGCTTGCCACGCCTCTTGCTGCAACTCCACACTCCTCACAAACCGCCGCTTATCGCCCTCATGACATAATGTACTATTTCGGACTTTTTGAATCATAATGGGTCGATATAACACAAAAAATCCAAAACTTAAATTTGAACGACTACAATTCTTCCATTCGGAAGCAACAAAATACTTATTTCTAGTACGAATAGTTCTCAAGTCAAGAAGCGCTAGGTTTTTAAACTAAACAAATTTCTACCATTTTATCATCGTGGTACTTGATTTAAAAAACATTGTTCAGTCGATTAGACGTAGATTTACGTGGTGGCACATTGTAAGCTCGCGTAACGCTGATCTCGCACGGGTATTTACCAGCAATAAGTAACGATAATTACGAGCTAATGGGCGGCCCCGTCTTGGATGCCTCTTCGCCGCCCCATCTCCACAACAGTATATTCAGTATTTAAATTAACCGATCGATCGCACTGGACCGTGTTCAACCTCGCGCATTATGCAAATTCGTTTATTTTTTTTTAATCGAAGACACAGTAGTGGTGGCTTTACTGCACATCAAGTTCGTGTGCTTAAAAAAACATGAAAAGAGTTTTCTCCACATCAGTGACTGTAACGTAGAGAAGGATAAAGAAAGGCAATTACCGCCGACGCGACATCGGCGTAATACGCGCCGCCAAGAAGTTAATTGCTAATTTTTCTCTTCACCCTGATGCACAATATCACGCGGGCTGGTGTATAAAAGTTTCAATGGTCACGGCGGTGTCTCACCTACGTATAATAATATAATCGAATATTGCCGAAATATAATGTCGATGATTTTTCACCGTCGATTTCGACTTTCAAAGAGTCAATTATCTTTAATTGCTCTTTTATATTTTTTCCTACCATGCTCTTCAATTGCCCACCTTAATTATACCATAAATATTATGTTTCAATAAAATAAAGATAAAGTTTTTCTTTCAGAAAAACAGAGTCATGAATTGACAGTCAATTTGCTTTCATGAAAGAGGAAAAAAGACAAACCTTGAAATCAAACTTGAGAAATTTCTAGATTGCGCAATTCAAATGAAATTAACCATCCCTTCATTCCTTAATTTTATAAAAGTTATTCACAATGACATTGTCTCTTGGCAGTGTCATGTACCCGTTGACAGCTGGGATAAATAATTTTTACGTGAAAATTTGAAAAGGGAAAAAATTATCTCCGACAACTCTTGTAAGCGGCTCTACAGAAAAATAAATAAATGAAAATCTGGGAGAGAGTGTCTTGCGCAGAACAATATATGTAGCCTCACCCACGGTCTCTTTTGGGTCAGAGGATGTTACCGGAGATTAAGAATCCATGCCACAAAAAATGAATGTGAGTAAATGCCAACAAGTATACGCAAATACTTCTGAAAATTCCTCTTACATGTCAATAATGCTAAGGGAATCCAAGGAGGCTGGCCCGTGTACTTTCAAACTGCCTACATTTCCTATCACTGAATTGAATGCCTTGAGTTCTTTGTTTTTTTATGCTTTCTTATTTTTTCCCTTTTCCTCGATTTCTACATACACGGAGAAAATTATTTGGCAAATTTCACCAAGTAGTTGTTGAACATTAACAACTAATTAATTAAAATTCAGAAAAGATTTCAGTCAGGAAAAAATTCCAATGCGTTCACGGGAATATTCAGCCAAAAATTTTTAGCTATGGTTATCTATAAAAATCAAACAGCTCTTGAACCTCCAATTCAATAAATTCAATCAATTTCTCCTACAAGGTAGATGGTTGACGGCATATATACATTTGGAAACAACCCCGCAATCATTTATTTCTTGACAGTCGATCAGTATCTTCCCTAGAAGATATTTTCTCAATAATCTACAATTTCTTGTTAAATTTGATCCATGAAATAAATCGACGAACATTTATTGAAAATTTAACAAATGGTTGTCGAATGAAATTGAAAAATCTTTTTCTGAATTTTAATTAGTTGTTCAATTTCACCAACTAGTTGGTGAAATTCACCAAATAATTTTCTCCGTGCAGAAAAGTGCCGTAACATTAAGACGGAAAAGCTAGATTTTTCTGAAGAACATAATTGGTACTGTTGCGTCACAAGTTTTTCATCATCAAAAGCGATAAATATAAACTTTAGTGTAGTATCATCGGCACATGGGAAACTAATCGAATAATTTTTTTTGCAGAAAAGAATTGCAAAATTATGGAAAATAGCATTCAACAATATTTCCCTATTTTCTATCCTTCTGGTTAACTCCTCGACAATGAACAAAATAATATATGGAACAGACTGCATATAGAGTCGAAATAACAGAAGGAACTTGTCAGTATTTCGAAATTTGGAGATCGAAAATGAAATGCTCTGATTTAACGTTCGCCTAGGAGAGGGCGTTTCGAGGCTTTCAAATCCCTTCAACAAAACATATACCTCTCCCATTCATATTCAGTAGAATTGAACAATAATCGCGCAGGCGGGGATCGATTAACCTCGAGGACTTTCACAACAACCGAGGATTACAAATTTCATTTCATTTCAAGCTTAATTTCATCTCTTCATTTTTATTTCTTTCATCTGTTTTTTTTCCTTTTCGTATGTATGTAAGTCAGATTGGGAAAGAGCACGGGCGAAAAGTCAACAGAGAAAAAGGAGAACAAGAGTGGTGAATGCAAAGTTAAGTTACGTGCCTTGGTCATGTTGCGCGAGAGGAATAACAACAGCACAAAGAATAAGAAAAAAAGATAAAGTATGCGCGGGTGGTTAAGAATTTGGAAAAACATTCTGAGCTGTTGCAAAAGGGTTCTCTCATTCTCGCTATATTGCTAATTGTTAATTAGACCCCAACGACCCCCTGAGAGGTCCCCGCCCATATTATAATTCTTAAGCTCCTTTCTGTGTTCTATTTTGCACATATTAGGCGAATTATATTCATTCATTTCATATTAAATTTAATGAAACCTATGATCTCATGCAAGAACTATTGATCTTGGACTTATGACGAAACGAGAACGTGTGGAGGAGGATGTTTACATCATTTTTTTTTTCATTCTACAGTTTTTATGCAGGTGAAAATTACTTATGTCCGCAGAATTGTGTAGGAAGCGAGGGTGATCACGACGAGTGACTCGAGAGATTCTATGACTTTATGTTTTTAGTTATGTTCAGTGAGATAATGTAATGAAGTGTTTCTGCACGCTATGGTTACCTGTGTTAGTGTCCTTGACTGGAGTAAAGCGATAATACGTGGGTGTATCAACGCGGAAGATGGAAAAGACGAGATTATTATGTGTAGGCGAATATGTGTATCAAGGCTGCTAGGTAGCACCTGACGACATGGGTTAGTATAGTGACGACAGATTATTTTTATTTATTAGCTAACTAAAATCGACATTTTTTTGCTACGGTCGATGGCTGAAGGCGAATCATATGCTTTACGTATAGTACTCTAACGTTTAGCATCGAAAAATTAAATTGAATGAGAGTATTGACCTCGAAATGGAGTGACTCTTTCTTCAGATGTATCGTTGAATGATTCTTCCGATATCTCAGGAACTAATGGAAAAGAAAAGACTAACTTGTGAATGAAATGGCAAATTTTCCCTGCGTTTCGATAGCTCTATAAATGAATTATTAAAATCATTTTGTCCCCCGAGCCGTGCAAATAGAACCTTTTGTTCCCAATGCAGGGGATATTTTTCTCGCTTTGTTGAATTCCTTTGTTGAAAATTTTATTTTAAACGTCCTTGTTCACACCAAAGGACTATAAACACGATTAACGGTGAGTATTATTTACCGTGTTGTTTTCCGAACCTTTAAGGCCAATATACAGTTAACCGATGATTCCTTTACCCACACGACGGCACCTCAGGTGGCAAAGAATATTCACGAGTGTCCTTCCTTACATGCATCAGGTGTACCTAAATGCATCTCGAGGACTTTCGATAGTCTAGTCAGAAGATTAATGCAGCTAATGTGTTACAATCCCAGCAATTTTAGAGAGGAAGGACACGCCACGTGGTGAGGAGAGATGTTGAACCAGGTGGTCGACCGTTTTGCCGATCGAAGCGTAGGCCGACACTAAGTTCTGCAATTTTATTGTTTCTTTTTTCTACAATATAATGTTCCAACTTTCCTACATTTTCGAGCCGGAAATGGTCGGACATATAACAAATGTGAGTTTGTGAAAAATTTGGCAGGATTTTTATAGTAGAAAATTGACAAATTTGCTAAAGGTGAATTGAAAATTAGTCGAAAGTACAAGACTCGGAGTGATCTGTCAAATTCCCAATGCCGAGTATCAGTTAAATGAGATTTTCAATCGATTTCATGCATGGAGAGAATAAAATAGTAAAGATTACTGTCGGAATCCGCATTATGGACATAGTAATGGCCACCATGGAACATCGTCATGGTTACTATAGGGCGTAGTAGGCTCCTCAATGGTAGTAGATACTATGGACAAAGCAATAATGACTGTGTTACATACACAGTCATTATTACTATGTTGCTTAGTAAGCACTACTGTGTTACATAGTAAGCATTACTATGGGACATAGTAAGCATTATCATATGACATAGTAAGGATTACTATGTAGGGACAGTTGAAAACCATTTTACTATGTTACGATAGTACTCCCCTATGGTCATGGTAATGTTTACTATTTAATCCCTCTGTGTAAAATTTTGCAAATATATCAGGGAACGAAGTCAAGAGATGGCTTGTTGGTGTAGATTGGCAACTTTTCTGAAAGATCTCTTGATCAATGCAGGACCCCTGTGATTTTTCTGAACAATTTCTGTGGATCGTTTGAATAAGTGTCGAATATTTTTAAAAATTCTAATGCTATTCAAACGCTCTAATTGATTTATTTCGTGTTCGTCAACATAACATTAATCATCTGAATAAAAAAAATTGATCATCGAGAGGGCCAGCTGCCAGCACTATCCATCACGGAAGAAAGGTATAAGAGAAAATGAAGAATATCCCGTTTCACCGGTGATACGTGTAGGCGTCAGAGGTATAAGGACGAACGCTCAATTGAAACACACGTATAATTGTCAACTTCAGTACAATCGGTCATTGGAGTTCCTTGATGGCTCAAGGCATCGTGTGATATTTTTATTTATCTCCATCTCTCTCACTCATGCACTGTATTATAGAGAAGTCTTGCAAAGTATCGAGCTGGGAATACAAATAGCTTCACTTCCTTCCTATAAGACGTCTTTCCGTCAACTACGGGGAGTGTTTTGTATCATGAATTACAATCACGGCACTTGTTACGTTTAGCGAACGCTAATATTACGTCAACACTTTTTTTCCTTGAGTTTTACGAATTCTTTAGAATATCACGAAAAATGAAAAGTTACTGCGGATGTGTCTGCACTTTTTGGGAGAGATTTTTCGATGTCGAGGGAGATCGATTTTGTTATTGACACCGGAAGAGATTGATGCCGTTAGGCATCGATCGTTGCAGCAAGGAAGCACTTCCGTACTGTTTTTACTGACAATCAAATAATTATTCCCGACTCGTTCGAGGGACGTGATCATGCATGGCTCGTGTTCCTCAGCAACTTCTGTTTCATTGATAATTCATTCATTCTGAAAGGTTAATCGAGAAATGTGCGGATAAAACTCGAAAAAATAATTTCTACACATAAAAAATTCGCATTTTAGTGAAACACCTTTTCTAATATTTGAAAAACATTTAGAACATCGGGGTTCAGCCATATTCTATTCTCAGTGTCTATTCCAAAAGGGACACTGAGAGAAATATCTTCATAATATCACAAAACTAATTCCTTGCGTCAAATATCTCATCTCTTAAGGATAAAAAGCTTGAGATAAGAAGTCCGCATAATAGGTCAGACAGTGAAAGAATCCTGTGAAATGTTCATGACTTGAACAGGAACACTTGGCGATAAAGTGAGGATTTCTTACCTCAAGAAATCGTTTATTAGGTGTCAAAATATGAGAAAATTACTAAAAATACTAAAAGCTTCCATTCAGGGAATCATTGATTAGAGACTTTCATATTGAATCAATACAGAATTTATACAGAGAAGAACCTTTAGATGTTTTGAAGGAAAACCATAATATCTTTTCCTTCTCTCAAACTTACTTCGTTTCTTCAGGAATATTATATAATTTCCAGAAGAAAATATCATTTTTCCATTCAGTATTATCCTCCTGCCTGAAGAACACCCATTTCGTGTCTAAAACCTACCATAAATTGATCGAATATGCACTGAGAGAAAAATCTGAAGTTCGATTTACAATAAGAAAATAGTTGAGGCAGTTTTGGTGAACGATACGATTTTTTTTTGTACGCGGCACGCACATAACATTATAGTAACTTCACAAGCGTAATTTTTGCAAATCAAAATGCAGTTAAACTAACCAAAGTTCAAAAGAAACCACGACAAATATATTGCGAGTAGAACTATAAAATAGTTGCAATGACTACATTCCATTGTAGTAATTACTTCTCCGGCCACAGTTACCGTAACCCATGAAAAATTGTTGAGGACTTTTTGACTATAATTGGATGGTGATGGAATATAGTCAGAAGAATTATATTTTTTTCTCAGTGTGCATGCCATGTTCTTCACTCAAGAAATTATCTTTGTCGTATTCTGTCGATTTTTCTCTCAGTGGATGATTCTATAGAAATCTGAATAGATAGAAGAAAAATGAGGCAATCAGTTGCATAAATAAATGATCGGTTTGAAAAAAATTCTGTGAATGAAGTCATTAACTCCAAAACTTTAAGCCTCACTACCCTCATTAGTTCGTCAACTTCTCTTACGAAATTTCCTCTTCCCTTCCCCTCAGCTTCTAATAAACGATATCTTTGGCGTCATTCGTATAAATAAATCGTAGTGTGTCTTTATCCCTTGCATATTCATAAAATGCTCGGTGAGGGGGCTAGCCCCGATGTCGTTTGAGCCTGGTGCCGTGGGCGAACCGGCTCAAGATATGTCGAATTGGCGGCGAGTCTATACATTCGCGTCGCCCCGGAAAGTGAGCGTCATCTACATGCATTCAAGTCGCCGATAGGAGAGTTAGAGGCGCCCGCTGAGTTTTTTTATACCGTTGAAATTAAAAGCCTTTACCTTCTGAAATAAAAGGTGAAAAACGCGAGGATATGTATATAATATGCCCACGCACCGTGGCGATCCATCTTGAATCACTATTATAATTATTGCTGATATCTTCGTTCGAGGAGTGTTGCAAGTAAATCAAGGAAACCCCATGAATTTTTTTAACATTTTATTCCTCTCTTATTTTATAATTCATTTTATTCGCTTCTTTGTTTTTTTTCATGTCTTTCCTCACTTCGTGGCCGTAAAAAGTCGAGGTTTTTTGGGGTCAGAAGCTGAAAGTTACGACTCAGGACCGCTCGGTAAATTAATATGACTGCCACTGTATGTAAAATAACGAAAGTGCCACCAAATAATTAAAAAAATATTTCTCCTTCTTTCTCGATGAAATGAATGGAATCCGAGAGTCAGTTCATTCTCATCGCGTGTGATAACTCAATTAAAATAGTGCAGTGGAGATTTATTCTGGTATAATCTCCTCTAATCCAGATTTATCCACGACAATAGTTGTGAAAAGATATATGAGACAAACGTGAAAAATTTCAGCTATTCTTTGTATTCGTGACGGATCCATACGAATATATTTTTGTTTACAAACTCAAATGACTCAATTTGTACATCGTCTTATTCTATCTTATGCAGAAAAGTGGTTCCTTGATTATAGGATTCATAGAATCGATACAAAAGTTTAAGACTCTATTTATTGGAAAAGAAGTTGTGAAAAATACCGAAGAAAGTGTTATTTCGGAATTGATAACAAATGGATAAATATAATTTCTGCAGAATTTTGCCAGTCTATAGAAATTACCCAATTACACTGAGAAAAAAATTTATTCCTTCCAAGAAAATGTTATTGGTGATATCTTTTTCATACTCTTAGTAGAAGAAAATATCTCTTTTGGAACGTATTTCTCCAGGCCAGTCATTTCCAGGTGCTCCGAAATCAGTTCCAAGCGTGAGAATTATGGTGATCTATAAGAATATTCTTCTGCATATGACCTCGAAGAAACTCCAATAATAATTATTAACATTTGGAATTATTCCAATTTTCTTTACCTGAGAAAATCGCCAATTTGTAAAATCCGGAAGATATCGAAGAACATTTTGTCAAGGTCATATGTAGCATAATAATCAGATTGTTCAACATCACTGTAATTTTTGAGGATAGACTTGGACTCTCTGAAAATGACTGTCCTGGAGAAATTCGTTCTGAAAAAATATAATCTTCTGACGAGAATATCAATCCTTGGCAGGAATAATTTTTTCTCTCAGTGTACGCAATCAACCGGAAACTATGTGAGTCAAAATAACATTGGAAAACCAATTGGAAAAAAACAGGTCGTTTGTTTGGAATACTTTTTTTAAAGTAGATGGAGGACTTAAAAAAAAGGTCAATACAGCATCGTGGTTACCCCTTCAATTCCGAAATGTTTCATTGAGCATTGAATAATTTTTATAAAGAGTGATTTCAGAAGAAAAAGTCAATAGGTTCTGTTGACACTTGTTCAGTTACAAGAAAGCTCTCTGAATAAATTTCTACAAAAGTTCAAAACTAGCCTAATCATCCAAATCATTCAATATTCATTTTATCACCAGTCAACCTGAAGCTCATTCAATCAGATAAAAAATTATGCTCAACGATTCCGATTCCATCGACTTATAGACAATACTTATACTTGAGCACTATACCCACATCGATAAGTATCCAATCTCGCATTCAACCGATTGCGGTACGAATGAATGAATGAATGAGAAATGAATGAATAAATTTCACATTGCACGCGGCATATGGGTAATTCATTGGTTTTAATCCCCCTGACTCCCTCTCGATTCAACTTCACTCGCAAACCCGATGGTTTGGCCGACGGGTAAATGAGCGCCACGGTCACGCCTCGTTAACGCCGCGCTGCGCTGCTCGATTGCCATTACTTTCGGAACTCGTCACGAACTCGATCGATATCCTCAAGAGGTTTGCGGAGCGCAAAAAACGTCTCGCCCCAAAACGTATAACACTAATTTTCCAATAATTTATTCCACGATTGGCGTAACTGCCTCAAATAATTTAACCGAAAGTTTAAAAGAGGTTGGATGAGGAAGAATGAGAATAAATAAAAAATCAAATGGGGGGGAGGGGGGGGGCGAGTATCGTCATTAGTGAAGTCCATTGAGAAACATCAGGTAGCATTTTGTGTGTTATTGGGTGGAGTGAGGACCACCCTTTTTTTTCACTTCGATGATTTACTGATGTGAAAGCATAGGTAATCGTCGATGATATCACCTTTATAAATAGTCACGCCTCCTGTCTACCACACATTATGACAACGATATATGCTGTTGTAGGGTCACCTACGTATGATATGCAACTGGAACGCGGCGGTATAGTTATTACCTACACTTGTGGAGGTAATCACTCAAGCGATAATAAATGTAGTACATTAATTACGATTGAGTGGTGCTATTTTTTTATTTTTGGACCATATCTGTGTTTTGTTAAATTTTTCGATAGTATTCCATCCAGCAATTAGTTTTCAACGAATTTCTTGCTCTATAGTCTAGGGGTCGATGGGGGTATGCCAATCGGTAAATTAATCGAATTTTTCCGAATAATTCAGGGTTGACACCCACACATTCTGTGAAAAGAATGCTACACTGTTAGAAATTTCTGGAAATGTCAGTCACAGCGTCATCTGAATTTTCGATGTTGTGAAGTTGAATTTAATTTCAAATGAAAGCGTTCACTAAATTTCTTATTCATCTTGCAAATTCAAGAAAATTGGGTTTTTCATGTTAAACAATCATTGATTTTCCAGTGAAAGCTTGCATTTCTGAATTCATCGTGAAAATTTGGAGGTATATACAATTCAATTTTCACTAGATTGAGAATTCAGAAAAGTTGGTGCCTGAATTTTCAGAATTTTCAAGGTTTTTCAGCGCCGTATGGACCTGAAAATCGAGAATTGCTTGAATATTCAAGAAATAACTGATTCGCCAATAAAGAAATATACAGAAATTTCACGTCACTTTGTCGTTGTTAACAATTTTAAGGTTTTTCACTTGAAATTTCAAGAATAGTTTTCTCACAGCGTACTCATGTTGTGCCACATTATTGATTTTTGTACAATTATTTCCTATAATGAATTGCCATGATTTTTCGTTCTGTAGAATTAGATGATGGACTTCAAAACGAGGCTCTTGGATTCTGCAATTGCGATCTACACACATCAGCAAATCTCCGTTTCCTCCCTTTCTCGTTCACAGAACAATGGTTACCAAGATTTATCCTTCCAAGCAGGAAGTTCCAACAGCACCAGGTGCACTAATTCCTAGCAATAAAACCAACCTAATCATCAACTTTAACAACAATCCTCATTCCATTCTCCGTCTCTCATTACTCACCGCGTGTGTAACACGAGTAATCCTCCTCCTCAATTTTTATCGCCCATTGAAAAATGAAGAAATAAAAAAAGTCATTGAAAAGAAGCCCTGCCACAACTACGAAAAAATTCCAATTTCGAATCGATAATTCATCGGCGGCTTGTGCCTGCATCCTCAACCCTTTGCGAAACGAGCGCATGATTATGGACGCGGCTTCATAATGGTCACGTTGAGATACTTAAAGACGCAACGACCAAGGGCGCATTTCATAATGCACAAGAGGAGTGAGGAAGATTGGGGCATCCCTCGATTATAGGTGGCGCCTTGACTCGCACTCTGGTATATTAAACTCGCCAACAATGTACAATGTGAATACTTTCTCTTATTTTACCGCACTGGTGTAATCATCGTGATGCGGTATAACGAATAACAGGATGGTAAGAGTAGTAAGATCGTTGATCACGGCAGACACAAGTGCGATAATCCATTATCGTTGTTAAGGCGTTTGTATGCATATGCAGCAGTGGTTACCCTCTGCGTGCGCGTGTGATAATTTGTTGCTTTTTATGTTACACTGTTAAAAATTTCTGTCTGAAATTTCCGGTACACTTTTTGAAAATTTTTGTCGAATTTAATTACAACTGAAATTTCAAGGAATGTCGTCATTGAAAATTCAGAATTTCGCGAAAAAATCAACGAGAACTGCAAATTTCAGTACCATTTTTTCCTGGAAATGAATAGAAAACCAGAAAATTCCGGTAAATATATTCTTCAATTTTCAGGACCGTGACACTGAATCCGATTTAGGGGGAAAAAAACTAGAAATTTCAAATTTTACTAAAAATTCAATGTAATTGGCAGTGAATATTCATATTAGATCGGAACGTCAAATAAATTGAGGAATTCTCGTCTGCATACTGCTTAAAATTCTGGAATTTTACTGAATTTTCAGTGAAATATGACATTTCATAATTTTTTCGCCTAAATCGTATTCAGTATCGCTGTTCTGAAAATTAGTAGTCAATTGTCCATGAAATTTCATTTTTTTTAACAGTGTAGTACATTTGCGCCATTTCAGATTATCTACGGAGAAAAAATATCACCTCTAAACTGGGTTCTCATGACTCTGTCAGGCGTAATATATTGCAACGAGCGTGTAGAAAAAACCACTGTCACCTTCCGATATTTTCCCTCCGAATTGGATAACTTTTCATGATTATCTCAGTGAAATTTACCATACACAATAATAAAATGACAGGGATTCTGACTTTTGACACAAAATTACTTGAATATCCCCGGTATCACATACAAAATTAGTGGTATCACGGAATTAAACGGTATGTGCGTATAGAAAATTTTACGGTATATACGCGAATTTTTGACGAATTGATAATGAATTTTCACGGTGCTAGCACCAGATTGCTTCCGGTGCTGGGATATTGAGATTTGGAGAAAAATTCTAGTATTTTTTTCCATGCAGAAATTTCTGTGTCAAATGAAGGAAAAAAATGTAAGGTAGAGGTTAAAGGGTAAGCTCTTTAACAGCCCTTTTAAACCCTTTTAAACACTAAAATTTACAGCTTTTCAATGAAGAAGTCCGTCCGAGATTAAAGGAGACTTCACTTTGAAGAGATCGTCTTTCCGCACTGAGAGAAAAATATAATTCTTCTGATTATATTCCATCACCATCGAATTATAGTCAAAAAGTCCTCAACAATTTTTCATGGGTTACGGTAATTGTGGCCGGAGAAGTAATTACTACAATGGAATGTAGTCATTGCAATTATTTTATAGTTCTCCTCACGATAGATTTGTCGTAGTTACTTTTGAACTTGGGTTAGTTTAACTGCATTTTGATTTGCAAAAATTACGCTTGTGAAGTTACTATAATGTTATGTGCCACATACAAAAAAAAATCGTATCGTTCACCAAAATCCCTCGACTATTTTCTTATTGTAAATCGAACTTCAAATTTTTGTCTCAGTGCGGTGGCCTAGCGCAGTTCGTTGCCTCACATGCGAAAGGTTCCGAGTTCAAATCCCGGCCGGGTAGAATGGTGCGATTTAACCATTTAAAGTCTTGATCATCATCGCAGTATGCCCTAACCGGATCGAAGCGATGTAAAATAACGATAAAAAAAAAGAGTTCGTCTTAGTTTTGGTGTACGCGGAAACTTTTGGTCTCGTCACAGCCTCACAGTGGGCAGTATCAGCTCTTCTCGTGAGGACTCACAGTCAATCTATCTCATCTCGGTCTCAACTTTCTCGTGCATTTTCAATGTAAAGTCTCCGTTTCAGTCTCGGTCGTCTCGTTTCGGCCTTTTACACATAAAAAACGCGAAAAACTCGACACCGAGATGAGATAAATTGACTTTGAGTCATCACGAGATGAGCCGATATTGCCTCTTTTGAGACTGTCACGATAGCGAAAGTTTGCGTGATCACCAAGATCAAGACGATCCCTCCAAAGTGAAGTCTTGTTTGAGTCTAATGGGTAGATCCATCAGAACTGGAAAAACGTATTTCGCAATGCAAAAACTAATCCATCGATAGTGTCAAGCAAGGTTCGTCAAAGCAGGTGTATATTCCGGAGGTTTGGAGCGCTAATTTTACTGGTTTTATGATGGTGTATGGCTAATGTTGGGGTCAACATCCTCATTCAACTTCATTGGCATTGGTCGTGGGAAACAACGATCATCGTTGGCTATCGTTGTCAAATTGTTCCTGTACATATGCACACCAGGTGCCTTGTGTTGTCGAAAAATCTGAGCAAGTATGACGCCCTGGCCAGGCATCCGCGGTATCCAGAATATTTAATCAGGCCGGGATAATTTATGCTCCTCATGTCCAGCAATTTCAACAATCGAATTCATGATGAAAATTATTGATCAAAAGAGATATTTTCATTATCCCCCAATTACTTGAGATCTATTAATTAAGAAAGCTTTTTGGGCGAATGAATATTTATGAGGCTGACTTCTTTCGAGTGAAAACGTCCAAGAAGTTGATTACTCACATTCTTTGTTGCGATCATGCTGCAGTGGTGAATCGTCAACTTCCGCTTTAGGCGGTGAAGATCGATTGCTCTCAGCCATCTTTGTAGGTTCAGACACTGTAGTGGATATTTCTGATGTGTCAACACCTGACGACTTTCTCCCAGTTGCCAAACTACCGTCTGGCGTTCTATCGTATCGTTTCCCCGACTTCTTGCCACTCTCTAAACGATCCCTATACGAGCAGAAGAGATTCTTTTGTCAATGTAGAAACAATTCATTATGAGTTTACGACCTTCGTTGGAGCTTTTAGGCCGTTTGAATAGGGAAACTATGGAGGTCGTGGCCTTGTCAATACATAAAGATTGATTCTAAATAGGGTAAAATAATATAATAAAGACGGAAAAGAAGAATGCACAGCTGGGGCAATTATTGTCAGGTTTAGAATGGTAATAAACCCAAATGGAGAAATTTGGTCAGTTTTTTCGACTGATTTGATGGTCGTTTGAAGACCTGAAAATTGCACACAGCGGCCGAAAACGACTATTTGACCTAACGCGTTTTTACGATCACTTTGGTCTGCTCAGTGAGGATAGGTGAATAGGCTAAATACCGACTAAAATGCACTTATCGTTCATCAAATTCTTGTAAATTTTTCACAGACTTTGAAAAATTTTTAGGCGTTGAACTTTAAAATATGTTAACTTGAGAAATTTTCGATAAATTTCTCAATACTTGAACTTTAGAAATTTTTTCGCCAATGCACTGAGAGAAAAATATGATTCTTCTGACTATATTCCATCACCATCGAATTATAGTCAAAAAGTCCTCAACAATTTTTCATGGGTTACGGTAACTGTGGCCGCAGAAGTAATTACTACAATGGAATGTAGTCATTGCAACTATTTTATAGTTCTACTCACGATAGATTTGTCGCGGTTACTTTTGAACTTTGGTTAGTTTAACTGCATTTTGATTTGCAAAAATTACGCTTGTGAAGTTACTATAATGTTATGTGCCGCATACAAAAAAATCGTATCGTTCACCAAAACTTCCTCAACTATTTTCTTATTGTAAATCGAACTTCACATTTTTCTCTCATTATGACTATTTTCTAAGACCTAAAAACTATTAAAAAATCGGCTACTGTTGGCAATCAAAACGGCACTTTGTGCCTCACGGAATGCCTTAAAGTGATAGTTTTCACCCTCAAGTGCATGATCTACCCTTTTGCTTCCGAATGGAAGCATTGTATTCGTCAAATCTCAAATTTCCATTTTTTTCTGCGACTTTGACTAATTATGGATTATGTAGGTATGTTTGTGTGTGAGCTAAAATTGAAAATGAATTTTTTTTTCAAATTTAGTTTTTCGACGGTCATTCAAAAAATAATCGTTGAAATCTTTTCAATTATGGCTTAAAATATTCATTTAGATTTTATCTTGATCAAATTCGAGGATAAGGACGATCGCATAACTCGCTTTGAAATTATAGCCTTAAAAGCATTTACTCGAGGTTTAATCATAGATGAGCCGGAATTTAGTCGGATTTTAGCCAGGGCTTAGTCACAGTTTAGTCCAGGGTTTAGTCGAAATTTAGTCAGGGTTTAGTCGGGATGAGTCGGAGGTTAATCAGAGTTTAACCAAGGTTTCGATAAGGTTTAATCAATGTTCAGTGGCAGTTTAAACCAGTTTGATTTTTATTTTGCCGGCGTCTTTAGATGTTTAACCAGGGCATATGGAGCTCATATTAGACATTTGGCAGATTTAGGGCTCATATTATCGTTTCATGGCTGGGATATCTTCTTCCCTAATTTACCATTCGGAAGCAAACTGCTAATTTTAGGAAAAAAACTATACTTGAATTAGACCTGTGCAATGGGCCACTTGGTTCGCATTTATGGATGAATAATTTGTTCGTTTATGATGGAATCTTAGTCACTTTCTTCAAAACTTTAAGTCAAAAATCGACCTGGAAACCAATCCAAAAATAGACCAAGTCACTTAGTTGATCTAAGACCAAATTTCTCGACTTGGAAAAGTCTAGAATGAATGGAATGTGAATGCCTTCAAGCGTCATTGGATTATTAGACTATGTAAACATGGGGAGTACAAATTACTATTTAAACAAAATCATCCATACCTGTCTTCTTTAGCTTCACGCTTCTCTCGCTTCTCCCTGAGAGCCTCGATTCGCTTGGTTTTGGATGTGGACTTGCTCTCGAGTTTACTGGGTTTGCTGGACTGATTGTCAATGAGAATACTTGTATTTTGGATGTTTGACTTATTTGAAGTAGGCTCGTCGCTACTTAAGTGATTTCCGTTGAAAGATGCCGAGCCAGATGTTGACGCTGTGGTTCTACTGTTTGTGTAGTCCTTGAACCACTCTGGGTATATAGCGCTTATTGTATCGAGGAGGTCCTGATCCAATTGTATCCTCCAGAATGGGGAGCCGCTATCCAACCTGTGGCCAGACTCTGGAATGAAATAACAAATAGGCCTAAATCAACATTGTTCAGCGATTTCTGAAAGTTGATATTTCTATTGCTTTGCTTCTGCACCATAATCTCATAGAAATATATATATATATAACGATTTCATATATGTCATGATATATTTTTCGACAGATATAAAACAATACATAAAAATATTTGACATGCATTTTATATATGTCACCGAGCCGATTCATACACACCGTTGAAAGAAAAATTTTAATTTCATGTACAATTTAGCAGTACCATCATGTTTCCAGTTTCTCTTAATAGTTTTTTCTGTAAAAGCTTGACATCCAAATGAGATTCGACAAATATTTTTTCATCACGCTGTGACAAAAAGTGAACTTTTCGGCACGCTCCGCGTGCCTAAAAGTCCAATTTCCGCCACATTGTGATGAAAAATATTGTTCGTAACTCGTAAAAAAATGTTTTTTGGCACTCGTTACGAAATATACTATTTTGAAACACGTGCTTGGAGAAGTCACTTTCTGTTTATAGATTTTTGTGCATAAAGTGGCACTTTTTGCAACTTTTACGCTAGTAAACAAAGTCTGGCTTTTCGATTACAGAATTCACATTTCGTTTACAACAGCTGACTTTCTAGTTACAATGTGGGGTTCGTTCCTATGTCACTGTTTGAATGATGGCGCTGTCGTTACATTTTCAACCAATCCGATGTCGTTATTCCTGTAACTACGTGCGCACCTGCGAACATCGGTCTAGTTGTCTCAATTGAATTGCATCAGCCATACGGTAGTCATTACGCGTTAGAGTCCTCTGTTTTTAATTGTTAATTATCAGAGTATTTTACGGGCTAAATGTGTGTATTCCGTTCTTGCAAGGACGAACAAATTTTATAGAAAAATATTGCGAATTCGCTAGAAAATTCAATTAGTTTTTGATTGAACTTCCTATTAATTTTTAGCCGATTCTATCAATCCTCTGAACAAAACGCTCACTACCGCATACAACTTTCAAGAGGGTAAAATTGGATTCGACTTAAGGGGAGCAAATTGTAAAATTTCAAATTTCGCTGAAAATTCAAGGAAATTATGAAATTTTCAACAGTATAAAGATTGTAATGCCTTAACTCAACTCTACTCACTTGAATTTTCAATCAAAACATGAATATTGAGTACCCAATTACTCTGAATTTTCAATTACTTGAAAATTCAAGAATATAGTTTCTTATTTTTCACGGAATTTGTTGCAATATGCTTGTTATCGCTTGAGGGTCTTCAGCCTTTGAAAAATGTACTCATCTGAGTTTTCCTGATTCCTATTAATTTTCATGGAACAATTGAAGTGAAATTTATAGTTTCATTGTATAGTTAAATGAGATTTCATTTTGGAGAGATCGTGATTTCATGAAGTTACAGTAACCCCATACCCTGTTAAAAATTTTCGTCTGAATTTTCCGTGCCGAATTCCGAAAATTTTTACCGTGTTCAAATTCCACAGAAATTTCAGGAAATCTTATTATTGAAAAATCAAATATTCCATTGATTTTCTGTTCGAATGATCTGGAAATCAATAAAATACTTGATTTTTCAATTCCATTATTCTGTAAAAATTCGGAGAAATTCAGGGAAAAATTGAAAATTCATATCATTTTGTTTCCGAATAGTCAGGTTTCATCGAAAATTCAATCAACTTGTAAAATTTCCATCTCACTCCCACTGAAAACTCGTGAATTTCCATGAATTCTACTTGAAACTTGAAATTTCATAACCATTGTTTCCCTAAATTCGATTCAATGTCACTCTCATGGCATTTCCTATAATATTTTCCATGAAATTTCGAAAAATTTTTAACAGTGTACGTCCAATTATTAGTAGTAACATAGTATGTTCATTTTCTGATAACTGAGATAGTCACATTAGCCGCATTGATGTGAGTCCAATTATTTATAGTCCCAGATAGGATGACCGCAGTCGCATTTCGACTACTGTCATCTTCCTTAATGCTGGTTCGTTAATCCACCAATTTTTTATCATTTTCATCACACTCTTCAACTAATTACCCGAGGAGAGATTTTAAATTATGCTGTAATTGCAAACTTCTTCACAAACTCGTCCATCAATCGCAAAGCATGGTCACCCAAACGTTCACAAAGTCTCAGTGTTATAAAATCGACTTTACATTTCTACTAGGGAATTCCTTGGCTTTCGAATTGCCCCATGTTTTTTTCACCGGTCAACACCCTCCTACATGATCATCCTAAAAACTCTTAAACAACTGAATTTCAAGCCTCATTTCTGCCCCACCCCCTTCAGCCTCATGAAAATAGATTTAAAGAGAACAAGTAATAAATGAGTGGCGTTGATTCCGCAAAAGGTCTAATGGTCCCTGGAACGAGCAATAATCCCAGTCGCGCAGAGGGGGCGTATCAAAACCCCATGGAATGCTGGGTAGGTGATTTCTTTCGCGCATTCCACAGAATTCCCTACGTAATTTAAACGTCGAGGGGGATTATACCAGGTTGGGGGTTAGCTTTGTCTCACAAGTTCGAGTGTGTTTGAGAGGTGGAGATTTAGCGTAAGGCGTCACCACCTCGACGTATGCGGTCTCCCTTGTCCCCAACAGCAACAGAGACAGACAATTGTCCCGAGTTACTCTCCACACATTTACCCAAGGAATACGGTTGCCTTCCTCCTGGGATGCTGCCACGTACGCCGAGGAGCGAGTTGTTCGCATACTCGATCTTCGTGGAGAGAAGGAATAAAGAATAAAAACAAAATGAGGAAGGGAGGAGGGGGCAGAAGAAGGGGAAAGAAGGAGGTTTTAAAAAAAATGAGAAGGAGAGAGAATAAAAGAGGGATAGGAGACCTCGTTACGACGACATTCTACGGGCGGGCGAGACGCGTGCCTTGCCTTCAAGATCGAGAAATCGATGCAATGGTCAGGAGGGCCCTCTTCGCGTCCTCGAGAGAAAGAGAAAGATGAGGGGAAGGGAGCCTCCGGGGTTTGTCTCTCACGAGACTTTTGGACCCCACGAACTGCAGAAGAGTGTATATAGCTACACAAAACCCGTCTCCATATACTTATATATTACGGTAAGAAAGGACAAGTAGGCATTGGATTGCTCAAAAAGAGAGGGAGAGAGAGATAACAGTTGGATTTTCATTTCTGCCATATCAACTTGATAAACCTGAAAAGTTTCATACCTGAATGATGATTCTCATCTCCCAACATCCCATACGTACTTTAAAATCACAGCAATCCGTAACGCATGTCGCGCAATTTTCGCATAAACGAGTCGTGAATCTGTTGGAGTTTGTTGTGAGTCTCTGGTTCCGGGTTTTATCGCTTCAATCGGCTATCATGATGACATCCAAAGGGATCTCATCGGGTTGTCTACCGAGTCGTGAGATTTTACCTTGACCCAATGGATTATTAGCGTCTCTCACTGATGGGTTAGGTTAAAGCGTGTACTGAAGAACGTGAACAAACGGTCAATCAGTATCAACGTTTACACGATGGTTGTAAATCAATCGTGGTGAATCATCATTACTGAGAGGGCTTGACGCGAATGCTACACTCGTCAGTGTCAAATGCACTGGTTTCAAAATACCAGTAAGTCGAGGGAATAAAGTGAGGGAGATTCCTACTTATTTTCTTTATTGAAAGGGTACATCAAAATATCTGTGATTTCAAATAAATCATTCGATGATTTTGGCATGTGGCACTCTGGAAGCCCGGGGGAATTTCCGGTTCTGTTCACAAGTTCCATTTTTTAATTTGTCAGTTTTTATCGAAGGAAAAAATTTTCTAAAATAGAAGCGAATGTGTCTGATATATCTGGAGGAATAATAGATTGAGAGAGCTCATCATGTTGACTTCTTCGCATAGTTAATTTAAACTGATTAAAAATAGAATGTCATGATGATCTGATGAAATCCTCACTCCTCCCTTATTTCTTCCCCTGAATCCTCCAGGGATCATCGGAGTAGTTGCCGTCTGCCGCGACGTTTTCAGGTCGTCGACATTTGTGGTGAGGGAAACCTCTTCGGCTCCCCGTAGTCGCGCCAAAGTCACCCGCGATCTCATCCGCGGTGTTTCTCTGTGTAACCGGCGCTCGTCCATGGCAGCTTCACCTTGACAAAAAGCCAACGGGTTTTCGGGGAGAGCCACGAAAACAATAACACCGTAGCGTATGCAATGCAATTCTTCTCGTCTTCTCGATCGATACCCGTCGTCCCCTTACGTACCCTTTCCGCTCGTGCCCACCAAGCGCCTTGTGGTATATATATTCGAAAAAGAATCGGAAGAAAAGGAGTCGAATACAAAATGCATTCCGGGGAATTGCATTTGCGGTTAGAGACCCCTTGTGAGTGTGTTGCGCGCGCGCTCTTTGGCTCAATGAAATTCGAGCAAATAAATCTCCGTTTCTTCTGTTCGGTGGTACTACTTGACTACTACCCGCCGTCTCTTTATTTTCTGATTCCACATTCCTTCTCACTTCTCTTTAGGTAGAATAGGGAGAAAAGGATTTAATAAACAATCAATAAAATTGATCCATAACCAGAGAATCTACATCCTTTATGATTATCAAAATTTAATTTTCGTAACATTCATTTTCAAAATTAAGAAGGTTCGTATCAGGAGTATAACATTAGTATCAAATTTTCGATTCATCTTTGTTGTTTCATCTGTATACATATAATCATCCCAAAGACTAAGTGCTGCTCTCTTTCTTTACACTCTAACGACAGTTTTGTTTTTATCTGGACATTTTTAGTTTTTTTCTTGGCCGCAATACGGCTTAGTGGAGAAGGAAATATTGTGATAAACAAGCTCGTAGAAAAAATTACTCCTGTTATCTACACCGCACAAGGAGATAAAAGTTGGAGAAAAATTACCAAACAAGTGAAGTAAGTGTGGAGCGGAATCCATTTGCAGGTCTTTGTCACTCTATATCAGTTATCACCCTATGAAGTTGTAAAGGAAAAACGTGAATACTTAGAAAACCATATCCGGCAGAGTAGGCCGTTTTGATATGGAAGTTCAAAAACAATGGATAAATCCACCCAAAAAAAGTAATGATTCAAATCGATGTCAGCTTGATTCTGGTAGATTTTCGACTTGATTCAAGTCGAGTTACTCGGACTACACCAATCCGCATTCCGGATCTGCTATGAGCCAAAAAGTGGTTTATTTCAAGAAGAAACGTCCCCAGTCGACATCGGTTTAAATCAAGTAAAAAAATCGGCTTGAATCAACTCAAAGAATCGGCTTGAAGTAAGCCGAAAAACGGAGTGATTCACACCGAAAGTCCGCCTGTTCCCGGTAGTGGATAGCAATTTGATTTAAGTCGATTTTTTGGTTTGATTCAAATCAATTCTTCGGCTTTATTCTAGTCAAATCGACCCATGGTCCAAGTTAGAGAGATACACTGTTAGAAATAAATCTAAACTTCATGGAGAGTTCAATAGTCCCGTTTATGAGAGTGATACTAAATTCCATTCACGGGAAAAAATCAGAGTTTTCAGATTTTTCCTGTTCTGTATCGTCATAAAAATCTAGAGAAAAACTCAAACGAACGTCTCCAAATTTTTCCGTTTTCGAATTTCGACGAAAGATACAATCAACGTAGTTCCCCACAATTAGCAACATGTCCATTTGTACATCTTCTTATTTTTGAAAGAGCCACGTAGTTCCCTGCAATTAGCAACATTTCCTTTTGTATATTTTATACAAAACTGGTTTATATTATTTTCCAACACGACTAAATCCTGCATTCTTATTGCCTAGTGTATTTAGAGAGCAGGTCTTTTCCACGTTACACTGTACAAAATTTGGTGTTAATTCAACACCGAACGGTCTCCCAAGAAGTCCACACCGGATTTTTTAATATGTAGTATTCAAAGTAACTCATTTTTCCACTCATAATAGTATCTCGATGATTCCCGATCCCTTTGTCAATCCATAATACTCCTTCGAGTCACTAATCCTCGTCGCTACGACAATCCGTCGCCACCCGTAATAAAAATTAATTACTTGAAGACCCTCGCCACCTTCTCTCCCTTTTCCTCGCCTATTAGCTATCAAAACAATTTCATTGGCTCAGCAGTACTTGTACCATTTAGAATATAAGGATAACTCTGTCAAATTTTAAACTAGATCCCATCTCAATTGCAAGAGAGTATACATTGGTACCCTGTGATTTCTTAAATACAGTTCATTTCAATCTTTTGTCTGATGAAAATAATTTTTGTCATTCATGCCCGTTAAGTGGCGTTTTCGGGGTGTGTTTTAGAACCCGTAAGTGGAATTTACCAGGCCATAGGCCGGTAAGTAAAAACTAGCCCCGATTTCACGATTTGCGGGCCATGGCCTGTTAAGTAAGACGTGAAGTGAGTGCCTCTTACACTATAGCTCGTGCGGCTGAACTAGTTTGCCACCAAAACCCAAAATTTACGAGGAAAATCGTAACAAATTCCGTTAAACAAAAGAGCGAAATGAATTTCATTATACTCGACAGTGACGAAGAGGAGTCACAAGACATTTTTAGTGAAGTGAATAATACCAGTGACGACGCAGCAAGTACGTNCCCCCCCCCCCACACCCCCGGGCATTCATGACAAAAAATAGTATGTGCCACTCGGCCCGTAGTGTCGGTTTGCGATTCGTGTAAGTTAGCAGCACTCATCGCAAACCTCCACTTACGGGCCTTGTGACACAAATAACTATTTTACCAAATCCAGGTTATCTGTTTCATGTTATTTAGTTTGAAATCAATCATTGTAGATATTTGCCAAAATTTAATAGAATAAATAAACTTGGAGTTCAGTCGAAGTGTTTTGTAATTAAAGACTAAATTAACTCATTCGCTAATTCTAACATACGCAAAAGAAAATTGATCTTTCCCCGTATAGTTCCCTCATCTGAATGTCAATCAATAGAAAGGCAGTGTTCAAGTTTTTGCGGAATGGGAGTAGAATTATTATTTCCACTTAGTCGCATGGCCACCTAGGATGATGACACCCGCGCATAAAATCTCTCACCATTGATCAATCAAACCGAAATATTGACTGAAACCAGGCTGAAAAATCGACTTGAATCAAATCGAATTCGACCTGAATCAAGTCGAAAAATCGGCTCGAATGAGATTGAGTGCCGTTTAGAATCTCTTCGAGTCAGACTGGATTCATACCGCCAATCCGACATGAAATAAGTTCACTCCCGATATGATTCAGTTTCATTTGATTCAGACCGATTTTTCGACTTGATTCAGGACGATGTTTTTTGAGCGTCAAGTGCGACGCCTAAATTGCTCAGAAAAATAGTGCGTTTATTTGTTTAGGCGACACTTCAACAAATTTCCGTCAGCACCTAAATATAATTAAAATGTTTGATCAAAACCATAAAAACTTCATCAATCTGCGATTATCAATTATTTTTCATTTATCAAGGGTACTGATGGTTAATCGAGGTTCTACTGTGGCTGTGAAAAACTGCGCCGGACTCGGGAATGTCGTTGGCATGTACCAGGTACTTTGGCTCTTTCTCATCCTTCTCCTCTTTCATCGTTTCTCCTCCTCTACCACCCTCTGCCCCGTTCCCCACAACCCCACGAGTGTCACCACATTTTTTTTCAAGCATTGCGTAGCCATTCTGGAGAATGTCCCCCAACTTCTTCCTCATCTTTGTTTAATTTCCAATCCAATAATTCTCTAAGAATCGTGTGAAATAAAACTTCAATGTCCTCGAATGAAAAATATTTGACACAGTTATAACTTCAAACTGGCTGTGTAATACTTTCAAAAAGGAATTTCGAAATCCGGATCAAGATTTGATCTACACACGTATTTACGGTGCAAAAGTTGGAGGTGGCGCTTGAGGACTTCCTCGCAACACATTTTGCTGCAAGTAAAACTGGTCGCGGCACGGTGGTAAAGCGGGTTGGAGGTACGATCGTCGATTACGTTTTCTGGGACACTTGAGAGTGGAGTAGACTCACGTCGTGTTACCGCCCACACGCGCTAACATACCGATATGATCGGACGTCCGGAAGCTAAAAGTTTAAAGGAGTTGAGTTGTCGACTAAAGCGAGAAGGTGTAACACCAAGTGTAATAATCGCTATTTCATCTTCTAGGAGAAATAATCTTGAGGCGTCTCAAGAGATTTACGAAGTCAATCTCTCAACTGCTGAATATTTTTTGATGAATTCATGTAATAATTGTTTATTGTTATTAATCGACAAAAAATTATATCTAAATTATTTCAATTGCAATTTGTTCAGGTTTTCCCATGTTAAATCAAGTACAGATCCGATACTGATCAGGACATTCTGATTATCCTTTTGAATCAGGATCCGATGCGGATCTCAGGAAATATTTTGGATCCAATGAGGCTCATAAGGTGATGCTGATCCAATCCTGATTAGATTCTATCCACAACTGACTCCGGATCGGATCTGATGCTGAGCAGACAAACCAGATCCTAACTTTCGGATTCCTGAACCAAAACTGATTAGTCTCTTACTCCAAATATAATTCGAATATAAATTTAGCTGATCAGTACTAACTACTAAAACAGTTTTGGGTCCGAAATATAACGCTTGTCTGGACCCATGCCTGATCAAAATGCTATTATTTAATCTTTCTGATCAGTACCGGATCTGATATGGATTCCGCCTCCATTTGACTGATCAGAATAGGATCGCAAGTCACACTGCCACATTTGATCCATGCACTTATAGAAGGATTTATTTGCTGTTACGAGGCTTCTCAACTATTACCACGATTCGTTAATCATTAACTATTGAAACCTCGTTAGCAGCAACTAAACCCAAAAAGCAGGTAAATCGTTTCACCTTTTCTATCAGTGTATACTCTGACCAGTATTAGATCTGAAATTGATTTCGACCCAGGTCAACTGAGCGAAATTGTCCCTCGGGAGATTGCCCGATCACAGATCCGACACAGATCCATATTTCCTAATCAGTCGTTCCAGATGAAGATCCAGTTAGGGTCTGATGAGAATATCTGGACCCAATGCAGCAACGGCAGTTCTAATCCTATCTTTATCCACCTAATCCCGCCTGGATCCGCATCGGATCCGGGACTGAAGAGACATATCCAATGCTAAAATTTTGGTAAATCTTGGAGAGAAACCAAGCGTTTAATTTCTTATCCCAAACTAATTAGTATAAGATTCCATGGATGAATGTCTGATTTATTCTAGCCTGATTTCAATTTTCGCTCGTGTGTTAAAAATAGAATGTGTTAAAAATAGGATAATTATTTGTTTAAGTGAAATAAACACCATGTAATTGAATAAAATTGATTAAGGTTACGAATTTGAAACGGATACCAGTGACGTGTTCGTTTTATCATTTAAATGGATATTGTTGATGGATATTTTCTGGTATTTTCAGATATTTCCTGGGGGAAAATTTACAATAATTCCTAAGTGGAAATTCAAATTTGGCTAGCATAAGAGACTGATCCAGTCAAGACTGACATTGATCAGTTTTGGGTCAGAAATGTAACGCTTGTTTGGATCCATACCTGATCAAAATGCTAGGATTCGATCTTTTTGATCAGTAACGGATCCGATACGGATCCAGAGACTTTGTTCAGAATTTTATCAGATCCTGATCCGAAAGTAATCAAGAACTTTCGACCAGTATTCGATCTAAAACTGATTCCGACCAAGACAAGCTGAGCTCAATCTCAACTCGCGTCCTTCAGTGATCCTTAAATTGTTATTTATTCATTTTTTTCACTCCGCGTGCGGTGATGTATTAAATATAACCGATCTAAGAGGGTTAAGCCAAGAAGACCATACCCTTTGTTCTTTAGTATCGTCCCACACGTTACATTGAACTCGTATGATTATAAATTGCGCTTACAAACGTTCCACATAGAGCCAATGTTATAATACCCATTGGGCTGTTATCCATGTATTTGTGAGCGCGTGTGTTCATTGGGTTGACTCTTTTTCTCTCTCTAGCCCCTTCCCAATCGCGCCGATGAGTAGGATAACGTGGGCAAATCCCGACGCGTGACCAGTTGCGAGGTCCTTGGGGCGCACCCACACACATGGGGGACGTGGAAGAAGGACCAGACCGACGGCAAGAGAGACAAGAGGTAAATCCGCACGTTGCCCACAACATAACACGGGGGGAAACTAAGAGAGAATCCTTGTGTGGTGTACGCGCAATACCACTGGTACATACGCACCTGGATAGCGTAACAGGCATTACTTGAAGGGGAGGTGAACAGAACAAGACAAACTAGACTCTTGCATCGCACTCCAGTCACCACTTAACCCATGACCCACAACACCGTATATCTCGCTCGTTGGTTAACTATACGTCAAGCCAAATGCTGAATTCAATGCATCTCTTTTATATTTCAACTTTCACAGATATTATTGTTGAGACTATTTACTGTACTTCCTGAATGGTTATTTTATGAGAAATTCACCTTGGGCGGAGTCAGTAAATATTTTTCATGACTGTTTTCTCAATTTTTTTCTGGGAATAACTCATTCTGAAATGTCAATGCATTGAACAGGAAATTTTGGATTGGACTTTAATTTTTTTTTATAGTACAATCATCCCCTAATAACTCAGGTAGGAATGACCGTAAGTATCGCGAGCTCCAACTCATAGTCCAAGTATGGGGACTAATCTTTACAATCACAGGAATTGGTTTTTTTAATCCTCAGGCTACAAGCGTGTAGACTTGACATAATCTTGGCGCAGTACTGGTTGTCATAAAGACAGCTATTGGCACAGGGGTTGTTCAGTACTGACCAACAGATATAGCAACGAACTTTGGTGCAAAGTTATCACTCCCTGTTGGCTGTCGTATCGTCTAATGCAAGCCATATCATATGGAATTTTTTTTTCTCGGGATGCCCGAGTGGAAATTCAAATCAGGATAGAATAACAGACTGACCAGTAAAAACTGACTTCGATCAGTTTTGGATCAGAAATGTAACACTTGCTTAGATCAATCCCTGGTCAAGATTCTAGGATCCGATCTTTCTGAAGGGTACCAGATCCGATACGGATCTAGCCGAGATTTGACTGATCAGAATAGGCTCGCAATTCACTCCGCCACATTGGATCCAGATATTCCGTTCAGAATCTCATGAGATCCTGATCCGAAAGTCTAATCAATAAATTCTGACCAGTATTGGACCTAAAATTGATTTAGACTCAAGCTAATTGAGTGAACTTTCCACTCGAGAAATTTTCCCTTGAAAGTGGAAATTCGTCCGAATTGAGTTGACGCCTAATGGCTTAGGCGGTGTTGAAGCGGGTGGGTGGCAATAGACGCAGCCAGGATACGATATGGTACCAAAATGGATCTAATATTCCTCAAAGTGCGTGACATCTTTATTGAAATCTGCCCTACAGGAATCTTTTTATTTATCGTTAAAAAATTACCGGACTTTCAGACAAAAAATTTCATTCCAATTTTACCTGAAGAAATCCCCTCAAGCAGGAACAGCGTGGGTACTGTGGGGAGACAGAGAGAGTCCCATAGGTATTTGAAGGTCTTTCTACTGGCTGATGTACAATCTGTACCAGCCAACGGGTTCGAAAATTTGACCAGGTTCCTTTCGAGGATGCTTCGACAAAATGAGACCCCCAACTGCTCAAAAACAAACCCCCACTCTATTCAATTACTTCTTCACAAAGAAAGCACTTACGAAGACTTTCAAAACAACGAGAAAAAAAAACCGTTGAGAAAAAACACTTCGGTCATCGAAGGACTGCGCCCACGGCGCCTAAAGCCTGGAGTGTCCTGGCGTTGCACTTGGCTGTCTCGAAAAGAGAGAGGGGAAATACCTTATAGTTGGAAATGACATCATCAGCAATCTCGGCGTATACACCTCACCACAGCGCGTAATCGCTCTGTGAAGGCGTATCAGCTGTGTCGTATCTTATCGCCCCGTCCTTCTCCCTCTCCTCCAACCCTTTGATCCAACTTTTTCACTTGATAGAGTTAACGTCATGAATAGAACAGCCACAAGAGCAGCAACAGGCTCTCAACTGCAACGCTGCATTTGTGTGGCTCAAGAGGCCTTACCTATTTGCCAGAGAGTGACAGCGTGTTTAAGTGGTTTGGACTAAAATGGTGGGGGATAGAAAGAGAGAAAGAAAGAGCCAGGGAGAGGCATCTCGCGCGCGCGCCAGTCTGTGTGGGTCGCGTGTCCCAGGGCAGCAAGAGAGGCAACACCGACACGGTTGGCTAGTTACGCCAACCCGTGAGATGACGCACTACCACGCAACTTGACTCGGACTCTAATCGGCCGCTACCGGTCGCACGCATTTACCACTTTTATAATCATTAAATGATTCCCATTACTCCATTATTCGAAAATTAAATTCACCACGAGTAGAGGCAAAATACTGATTTTCAATTCCCTGAAACGCTTAATTTATACAGGGACATTCTCAACTTTTCAATATTTTTGAATTTTAATTCGAATGGGGCGACGTCTGACGTCACTCACGGAGGCGTGAGAGAGCCAGGAGTCATTGGATGTGTTGGTGAAAAATGCCCACGCGTACCTCAGATGCGTACGCGTATAGCAGAGGTATTTTTTTTTTATTGACTTCGTCCACAGGTATTAGTTTTGTTTTTCAACCTCCAGTGACATCGAATTTACTGGAAGTGAGTTAGAGGCTGGTGCGGAGGATAAGAAATTGTCTCTGAAAACTGAGGAGATTCTGTGGAGGGAAAAAAGTACTTTCGGATAATCGGTGATTAACGCCGATCTCAGAAGTCGTCTCGTGAACGAATAAAATTGCTAATTTTATATACCTTCGGGAGTTTAGTTTTGTTTTGCTTCCTCTTCAGGTGAGTTGATGACAAGAAGAAAATGTAGTTAATTAATAATTCTGCTGAAGAGACGGGATTTCGTCGTAAAAATCGTAAACTCGTTCTTTGGTTTTATCGTTCCACGAAGAAATGGTGGCAAATTGCGATGTTTGTATACTCTAGATATTTCAGAAGATTTCGGAAGATTGGTGGACAGTTCTTGGGGGAAATGAGAGCGAGTGGAATGAGAGTAAGGATTCATCGAATTTCGTTGATCGTTCGATCAACGGCTTTCGGGGACAAAGAAATGCACCGGGATTCGAGTGAATTCGTCGAAGGATTCCTCAGTCTTGGGCATCGTTCAGAGCGATATACATACGCAAGTTCTACTCATTCAACAGGTGCGTCAATCTTAAAATCAGTTCCATCATTTGCAGAGCCAAGGAAATTACAGTTAAAAAAATTAGTATCAATTTTTTTGTTACAAAAATATATAAAAAACGAATTTAGAGGTTGCGAATGACTTTGAAAATTCCACTCAAATCCTCTCCAAAGAGGGATATCAAAGAATAGTTCAATAGATTCATAACCAGTGATGCCGCGAGACGAGACGAGACGAGAAACTTCATATTCTCGTCTCGTTGTCAGGAAACCATTCTCTCGTCTCGTCGAGAATTGAGAGATTCTGTCGTCTCGTCTCGCCTTATGTCGTCTCTATAATCCAATTTGCACGGAAAAAAATACACAAGGGCAGAGAGGGGGAGGCTCTCTCGACTCTTATTGTCTCGCATGACTCTTCTCGTCTCGTCTCGTCATGTCTCTCGTCTCGTTTCTCTCGCGTCTCGCGGCATCACTAGATTCAACTAGTGTACACATGAGCTTCAAACAGGATTCCCATCCAAAGTTAGAGAGAACCGCTCAAATTGACAGGACGAAATTCCGGCCGGAAGAGCGGAACAAACTATCTCCCTGACTTTACAACATGTTGGTTAATACAGGCACGCGCCTGCACTCGCCCACGCGTAAGACATAACGCGCGGCTTGATGTTGAGAAACCTTCACCAACGGTTCCTTCATTAGCATCGATCCTGACACGTGGGAGATTGTTTATCTGCTTGTTGGATGTAACCCCCAAGACCCCACGACTCACTAATATAAATAATGTACTCTTTCATTGCCATTCTGCGAATTTCCAAAACAGAAAGAAATCAGGAAAATATCGCAAATGAATTTTATTATACACTGAGAAAAAAATTTATTCCTTCCAAGAAAATGTTATTGGTGATATCTTTTTCATACTCTTAGTAGAAGAAAAGATCTCTTTTGGAACGTATTTCTCCAGGCCAGTCATTTCCAGGTGCTCCGAAATCAGTTCCAAGCGTGAGAATTATGGTGATCTATAAGAATATTCTTCTGCATATGACCTCGAAGAAACTCCAATAATAATTATTAACATTTGGAATTATTCCAATTTTCTTTACCTGAGAAAATCGCCAATTTGTAAAATCCGGAAGATATCGGAGAACATTTTGTCAAGGTCATATGTAGCATAATAATCAGATTGTTCAATATCACTGTAATTTTTTAGGATAGACTTGGACTCTCTGAAAATGACTGTCCTGGAAAAATTCGTTCTGAAAAAATATTATCTTCTGACGAGAATATCAATCCTTGGCAGGAATAATTTTTTCTCTCAGTGTACGAGTGAATATTTTTACGCACTCTCACAACTTTAATAAATCGGATTGCCAACTGAGAATTTCACTGTTCGTCGAAGGGTTTTAAAAATGTATGCTTTTTTTTAATTATCCAGAAGGGATACCGATTATTCATTCACTGGATTTAATCGAATCGATAACGTAAGAGAGGATTCGCGCGATTCGTGTAAGGACCGGACGTCATCGAGTCTCCGTCTCCCTTCTTGGCGGACCCACGCGACCGTCTATAGAAGGGCGATAAATCTTGATTCACGACTGGTGCATAATTAGCAGCACCGAGAGATTCTCACTCACCCTCAATCGATACATGTATTTTTTTATTCATTCTGCTACTGGGTACAGCATTCGCCGAAATGAATCAAGGAGTGTCAGATACTTCTTCTTATTCCTTCTCATTTCTTCTCATTCCTTCCCCTTTGAATTTTATATGTACCTACAATGATTCGTATAACCAACGTTAACGTCCTTGGGAGAAAAAAAAGAGTATGACAGCATCCCTATTTTCTTTCTTTTTTTCCATCGATTTGGAAGAGTCAACTGTTACGCGTGTTCTCCAGAGTACTGTATACGTGATCAGCACAAACGAGGAGTAGATGTTACTGTCGAACGTTCCGTGCGAGTGTTTATCTTCGATCTTCTGCCGATTCCCGCCCTGAGGAGGTAGGTGGATGGAGAGGGAGAAAAGGCCCTTTCGTGCGAGTCCCTCGACGGAAAGATCCCCGGTTAGATTCCACATGTGTGATTTCTCGCGTGTCGATCGATCGATCCGATCGCCAGCGCAGACACGTCGCGATTTACCGGCACAAGCGATCCGATTCGATTTCAACAATTTCGAAATTTCTTTTTTCGAGGGCTTTTTAACGGAATATATTTTTTACGATATTTTGCGCGTGGGCGATTATGAAATGTTATGTTTCTATGCTCATTTCAGTTTGATTCATTTTTCTTGTTGACTCAGGGGATTCGAGAGGATATTTTAGTGTGGGTGGGCGATGGCTCTTCCACAATCGCTAAAGGCGCCCACCGGCTCCGCTGTGTTTCACCTTACTTTCGTACCACCATCACAAGTGCTTCGCATCATTGTGCAATTATGAAGTATATGAAGAGGAAATTACGAGTCATTTTCTATTCGATTTTAGATTTAATCTGTTTAATATTTGTGCAATGTTGTGATTTTTTTAAAAATGTTTTTTAGTGAAAGTTGTAGAGGGATATAATTCGATAATGTCGCAAAAATTGGCTAATTATTTTGAGATGAGTTGACGGGGAGTGATGGGTACCGAGGAGCCTCAATATTGGTCAGTCACTGTAATTTCTCTTGGGTATTGCACAAGTATATCCAAATTCATATTTAGTGGTTGGCTGACATTACGCCGCTGCACAAATTTATTTTATGTTAATGACATAATTTCAAATGAATTTGGTTACTTTGCATCAAGAAGGGAGTGAAAATGTGAAGATATATAAAGATATGAATGTAATAAATTTCAGTATAATTTTACACCAAATGATTCGCGTCCTCTTTTCTACAACATGCTTCTGCTTTTATTCTAATGCAAATGAAGATATCATTGTACACTGAGAGAAATATCGTCATAATATCACAAAACTAATTTCTTGCGCCAAATATCTCATCTCGTGAGGATAAATTTTTTGAGATATGAATTCCGGATAATGTGTCAGACAATGTCAGATTTCGGTGAAGTGTTCATGACTTGAACATGAATATTTCATGATAGTGAGAATTTCTTGCCACAAGAAATCAGTTTTTTCGTGTCAGAAGATGAGAAAATAACTAAAAATATTAAAAGCTTCAATTCAGTGAATCATTAATCGGAGACTTTCACATTGAATGAATAGAGAATTTATGCGGAGGAAAATCTCCAGATATTAAAAAAATATAACCGTCACTTTCGCTCAATCGCTTTGAGTTCGAAGGGAAACAATATCTTCTTTTCCTTCTATCAAAGGGTTCTTGTCTGTTAAGAAATATTATCTCATTCCGAAAAAAGACATCATCTTTCCATTCAGTAGCTTCCTCTTTACCCGGAAGAGCACCGATTTCTTGTCAGAAACCTGTCATAAATTGATCAAATATGTATGCAATGTTTTTCGCTCAAGAAATGATTTTTCTGATATTATGTCGATTTTTCTGTTAGTGTAGCAACCATAACAGCCCCGATAGAAAAGGAACTCTCCGCCCCTATGAATAACTAGTAGAAAAATATTATTGAGAAACTCCGAGGGCTAACGTCTCATATGGTACCAGTAGATAACGAGGTTGTTAATTAAATCATGACATGCAGTGCTGCACCAATCATACCTGTAATTATATTGGAAAACCGGCGTGTTTATGCCGATTAGAAGGCATACGTTAGCGTCAACCTGACCTGCTGGCGTCGTTTTGATGAATTTATGATGAGGCATCATAGATTTCCGATTTTGCGTCCGCCTCAGAAGATGCCATGACTCGGCTTGTCAAAGAAACAACGTCAATATGTCACGCCTGAGATTTATAAACGACTAATTACTGATAAGTTAATAATGCTCAGAACTACGGGTTTAAAATGCATCTATTTTACTCCGTAAGGCTCTATACCACCGTTGGTCGAGGAATCTTTGCGGTTTGGTGCCTGCCATATAGCCAGTATAATATACCCTCCTGCATGATCCTGTAATGCGAGTAACGATCGTTCATGTAACGCGACTCTTAAAGATAATGAGCGGTGCGCAGATCGCTCATAAAAATAATGACCGTCGCCCCGCGCACACCAAGCGTAGGTTATGTGCCTCGGAGAGATCACAGCATTGTCGAATGATGTTTATGATTGTCTGTGATTCAACTATTCTTTTGAAAAATACAGTGTGATGATTTTAGAGTAGATCGATATGCCTCAATAGTTGAATCGTCCTCATTCTGGTCTAAGGAAATGGAACAACCGGGCTGATGCTGATGACTGTGCAACGTAGAGAGGCAATTTGCGGGGAATTCATGGCTCCTTGATTACGAGTAATAAACCCTGCGTTAGGACAAAATTTATGACCGTCTCTGGCCACCTATAGCTGCTCCGATCGCCACCCCGGGGTTCGATTCCGGCGGCGTCTCCCAACAGGAGCTTACCTTCCCCTCTTTGTTTCCCTCTGCAGCAACTTGACTACGATGAACACTATTTTTTCCAACACTTTGTATTATCAATTTTGTATAATCGTGAAAAAAAACAACAATAGACATAAATAAACCAAGTATCTAAGATGGATTCTGGGAAGTCTTGATCTCCCTGAGATACATCAATGTTGTCGGACACCCGAATAAATGACAGACTAAGGCATGGAGTTTAATGACGGCCATAACTCAAAGTACCTCTCGAAGATGGCAAGTAACGATCAACCGACACTGGTAATTCGGATGAACGAGAGTTTAAGAAGAAAATGTTGGGAGGTACACAATAAAAGAATGGAGGGGATAGTTGTGACGTAGATTTTCAGGCGTCTTTTGATTCCAGGATTGACAGAAATTCAAGTATTACGTAAGCAAATTTTAATGACTGAGTTTTGCCAACTGGCGCCTATCGTTCTGTTTTGCGGCAGGTAGGTGGTGATTAATAGCTATGGATCCCGGACATTGTCTCACACGGCCAAAGTCTTGATAGAAGGAAATTGATGTAAATTTCATGGGAAGAAATCGTACGTCGATGCAAGGGACACGAGTCTTGATGCAAAGAAATGAAGAAGAAAGAAACGAGAACATATAAAATAAGAGATATCAAAGAGTATTTTTGGTGTTTTTTTTTATACTTTCCTTATTCTTCAATGAGCCCATGTTTCTGAGAAGAAAAATACAAAAAAGGGATAATAAAGGAATATTTTTGTCTTACTGGGTTGATTTTTTCTCACCATTTCATTAAAAAAACCAATAATGAGAAGATGGAGAAAGAATAAGAGAAACACACATTTGGAATTTAGAAAAAAGGCAGGAACCATATAAAAAATAGATACACGGAGAGAAATTTTCTAGAAAAATTCTAGTACGAGTACATACTGGAAAAAATCACAATCCACCGGCTGTGAAACATTCTAGCGCTGTTAAGGTAAAATTTCTTGGTATTTCTGGTAAAATTTTCACAAAAATATGGGGAAAAATTCACGTTTTCCCCAATGAAATTTCTAGTGCCGGCACTGGATTTTTTTCCTGGTCGTCACTGCGCCTCTTTTCCCGTGCTAGCACTAGAGTTTTTCTAAAAAATTTCTCTCCGTGTATCAGAAGAATATTTCTGATATTCAGTTTTTTAATTTTCTGTAATCGAAAATTCAGACCTCATACAAGAAATGTCAAATAAGTTGTAAATGTTTTTTTTTTGCGGACCAAGGGCATGCAATTTCATTTTTTTCCAATAATGCGGGTAGTTGAATCGCGATATGCTAGCAATTCCATAAAATCAAGGAAATGACTCTCTCGAATTTTCGAAAGATGAAACCCCGACGCTTCTTATGATTTTTTAAGACCATAATTTTCCCTTCAATTTGTCCCTTATATTTATAATTTTTCCATATTTTTACATATCCTATATTGATTTGTTGTTCTTCATTTATCTTTTTTTCGTCCTTTCTTCTCAGAAATATGTGATCTTTTAAGAATAAGAAGTGTAAAAAAAAACCAAAAGTACTTTCTTGATATCTCTTTTTTATATTGTTCCTCTCTTTTTTTCTTCATTTGCTTACACCAAGTTTCGTTTTACTTTTATATTCCATTTTTCTTATTCCTTTTTCATCCTGAATTTTTGAATGAAGAATACTTAAAAACAGAAATTCCAAACTATTTCTCTGATATTCCTTTTGTATTCGTTTCCTCAACTTTTATTTTTATTCCAGATGCGTATTTTTTTTTATTCATCTCCCATCTCCTCATGACCCCTTCTTTTAACCAAATGGTGAGAAAGAATAAATCGAGAATAACAAAATACTCCTCTAATATTCCCTTTTCGAACTTGTTTTCGCCTCCAAAAAATATAAAATTTGGATGCCGAAAGCATACCAAAGAGATGAAGATAGAATATAAGCATTTTCGCCCTATTTTCTTCTCCCAAATTCATATCGAAATTATAACAAAAGAACAAAAGGAGAATGTACATCAAATTTTCCATCTTGTAAAAAAAGCCAAAACCGGTGTACGGCTTCATAAAGAGAAACAGATCACGTCATGTTGCGCTTTCACGTTCCTAAAAATCCAACATCAAGTGATGCATACACGAAGAATTCGTCTATTTAGCACATCATGTTATGGTATCTCTTCCAAATTTTATGGAATCGTCTGATGGTTGATGGATCGTAGTGGCAATCAAATTTTGTATATATAATTTTTATATATTAAATTATACGTTCATGCCTTTGTGAGATCCAACACCAGCTACGTACTCGTCGTGAATTCTGGGTTACGCCAATGCTGGTAGGGTTTGATAATTACTCTACCAAGTCCAGAAAAATAGTTAAGTTCATTTGAATACCTTAATAACTGATGGATTACTTTTTCCGTATGAAGGAACGGTGGAGTAAGGTTACACTGATAGAATGATTCATTTATTCCAAATGAGATTTGTTAATAGTTAATGAATGGTTCCAGAATCCGAAATATTTAATTCTCGATTGCAGAATAATATTCCAAAATCCGGAATATTTTATCCTCAATTGCGGAATAATATTTCGGGGACTTCCTCACATTGAAATATTGTACAGTGAGTCTATAAGAGATGATATATACTGACGACGCGCCGTCCGAATTTAAGTGAGATCGGGAAATAATCACGAAGAGCACTCAGGGAGGTATTTTCATACGTTCTTTCTCTGCAGATTCGCCCTTACGGCTGGCAATTGAGGGTATTGCGAATTATTAGTGTGTTTTAAGGGGCGATTGGTCGTATTTTGGGACATTCTTTCGGGATTTTTCAATTATTATTACCACCAGCAATACCTCCTGAACAGTTTGAAGTTGCTGAGCGGCCATTGAGATCCTCACTCTGAGGACTGCGCGGACTCTACACGAGATGGAGGTTTGGGAGTCCCCAAACTTGCACTTCGTCACAGTATAATTGTAGCAATTGTCTTTTTTTTCCTTTCGTTTCCCGCTTCTCTTTGAGTCACCAGTTCGACGTACGCTATCATCCAGAGAATGAATTTATCCCAATATCGACTGAGAATCCAGTTGAAAATTATATATACCGGATTCCAGTATATTATTCCGGATTCCGGAATACAAATATTCCTGATGCCGGAATAGTATATACTCGATTCGAGGAAATTTTTTTTTTTCCGTGAACAAGGCTTCTCAACACCAGTTTGTGAAAACCAATGGCCTTAAAATATAGAAATGTAAACCAGTATAAATTATATTCAATTGAAATATTCAATTATATTATTGTAAATAACCCATTGTAGGTTGATACGTGAATAAGTAAAAAAAAGGCTTCTCAAATATGGATTTGTTAACTATATTAATGAATGAACTCTTGATGAGACCGAATAGACCCTAGTCTCCAACCAAATCCATTTGTTAACAATAACTTATCTTTTCTATCTGTGTATAATTCCGTACATCGATTTGAACATCTATACTTTATAACTTGACCGCCTGTAATGGTTAGGTGGGTGACGTGTTGCTCCGGCGGACATCCAAGCTAAGCAGCGTTGAGCTGGGGTAGTACTTGGATGGGTGACCGCTTAGGAATACCTCGCTCGCACAAAAATTGCGGGCGGTAGGTACGGTGTAGCGGCCTAGTGTCTCCACCTAGTCAGTGTGACAGATGGATACATTAGGGCACTGCACAATCGGCCGGCTGTGCGACTGGGATTTTACATGGTTTCCCGTGCAGTCCTAGCTCAGAGTAAGACGGCCATGGTACCGCAAATAACAATGAGAGGAAAAGAAAGGAGGGGTTTCAAATCGAGAATTACTCCGATAAAACCAATGAAATAGAAAAATAAAAAAAAATAGAAAAATATTTTATAACTTGGATGTATCAAAGGGTTGGAACTTGAATTAAAGGTACCCAGGGATATAAAAAAGTCAGAAATTATATATTAGCAAACACTGGCAAACGACAATATAAAACCATCAAACGTTAAGAAATTTTTGCAGGAACTCTATAAAAACTCAAATTAGACTTTTATTAGAATTCTATTGAAAAAATTCCTTTTCTCATCAATATTATTATAAATTATGCGAAACTGCCTTGTATTTTAGCTGAGTCCTCCGGATCCCGCTTTTGCGCCCCGACTTCCCCCCTCAGCGGGATTTGATATAAAATAGATTATGTCATTCGGCCAATGGCTTCAGATTGTGATTCGTGTGCAGCACGACTCACAAACCTCAGCCTTATGATATAATCTACTATTTTTGACCATTTTGGGCTCTGTTAGCTCATTTTAACTCTTCCTCTTAGGTTAAATTTGAAAGTTGTTTAATTTTTTCCTGCACAGCTTCGTATCGATTACTGAAGAAGTTAAATTATGTGTAAATAGGAACTCTAGGAGTTATGTTCGTTGATCTCCTACTCAACAAGTGTGTAATATTTAAAACATAGTAATTTTATCCATCTACAAACATAATAGTCAAATCTCAGTGACTCGTCGCATTTAATTGTTTTTGAGATTTTAATGATGTCGACTGAGATTTTAATAATTTCGACTTCAAAAAAGTTCCAAATCTTGTTTTAATTGCATGTTAGTTAATTCATGAATGTTGACCGATCCTGAAAAATTCATCTCGCACTGATAAGACAGATTGGATGGTGACATTGGGATCGAGCTTGGATCGGGTACTGACCCGACGGATTTGATCATATACCGGTCAGGGAGTTCGGATCCAGTACTGATCAAATAAACCGGATCCTGACATTGGGATCAGGCGTGAATCCAAACACTGAGAGAAAAATCTGAAGTTCGATTTACCATAAGAAAATAGTTGAGGCAGTTTGGTGAACGATACGATTTTTTTTGTATGCGGCACATAACATTATAGTAACTTGACCAGCGTAATTTTTGGAAATTAAAATGCAGTTAAAGTAACCAAAATTCAAAGGTAACCACGACAAATCTATCGTGAGTAGAACTATAAAATAGTTGCAATGACTACATTCCATTGTAGTAATTACTTCTCCGGCCATAGTTACCGTAACCCATGAAAAATTGTTGAGGACTTTTTGACTATAATTCGATGGTGATGGAATCTAGTCAGAAGAATCATATTTTTCTCTCAGTGAACAAGCGTTAGAAATCTAATCTAAAACTGATCAGAACGAGTTTTTGCTGACCAGTCCCTTATTCCCGGCTGATTTGAATTTCCACTCGGGGATTTCTACACGCGTTTATATATAAATACTCAACCACATCACTTCAACCGAGTCAATTGGATCGTAGCCTCTTTGTTTCATCACAAAATTAATCCTCTAACCTGAATTAAACCCAAAAAGCTCTGCCGTTCACTTTATTACAATCACTATACGCATCTTGCGCTAGCGAAGGGGGTGTGCTGTTGCGCAACACTGGCGCCAGAGTCAGCACGCGCATTTACAGTGCCCCAGGGGCCATGGCAAAAGTGACTCACCAACGAGTCTCCCATAGGCGTGTGGTTAAGGAGGAGAAGAGATTCCGTCCAAGGTGGTCGAGGGGCACCCAGTTCTGGCCCCAGCGACTTAGGAAGGACTCTGCACTAACTTTTTCCCCTCTCTCTCACGCCGTTCTCCTTTGATAAATTCGTGGCGACGTTCGACAATGAGACAACTAAAAGTATTTCAAAAGAAAGGGAAAAAGGTGGAGGAAAAAAGCAAGGAATAAAAAAAATAACAGGGAACCCACGAAAACAATTCGGTCACGGCACTCTAGCGCGAGGAATGAATATTCGAATCTTGTGGATAGTATGACGTCATCTGGGTTACGAAGGGATCAGATGGAACTCATCTGGAAAGTTTTTCGAAATTTTTTTAGGATAGAACTTGGCCACAAATGAATGAAAAAATTGTCTCATCTTATTGGTGTGAAAATAGTTCGGATAGATTTTGCTAGAAATAATATAAACTGTCTGTACTTTATTCAAAATTCCAACGGTTCAAGTACTGTTGTCCGCTTGATGCAATTCAGAAGGTAGCAGAGGAGTGGCAGATCTTCTCGTCGTCTTTCCCCGGTGTCGTTGTTCATGACCCAGATGATGCCTTCTTTGAGTTGGCCCGGCCATCGTTGAATACCTACATTTGTTGATTACACGAAATTGCTGCTAATGATGCAGAAAAAGATCCCCGCAGGAAGATGACGAGGCTTCAATTAATTTCCAGCCGCGATTCTCTTATTCTTCTGAATCTCCCATTTCTTCATTTATTTGATTCTGTTTATATTTCATTTCTACATTCCTACGAAAATTGTGTTTTCTCGGTTACAAAAAAAATGTGACTTAAATCTCTCTACCAGAATTTGAAGGGATAAAAGAGGGCGAAAATCTGCGATAAAATTTCGTTTTCGATTTTTGGCAACGTATATAAGCTATTAATTGAAGAAGTTCGAAAGTGACGGCAACAATGGGTCAATAGCAACTGGTGGACCGGAGCTGAAGAGGAGGGCGAGAAGGAGGAAAAGTATATCAGCACCTTGTGAGTCGATGTTGTTTGCATAAAGTTTTTTTGTTATTCCGGTTGTAAGCTAGCGCTTCATGTACGCTACGAGTGTGAAGTTGGCAGCCCGAGGCGAAGCCGAGGTGAAAATCACGCGAGCTGAAAATGTCCGTCTCACATGTATCGAACAGTATTTTTTGACAGTGATATTTACGTCCAGCGAGTGGCCGAACTGCGCCTTTTTTCTTTACAAGTAAATGAAGACTTTTCGTTTATATTTAGTTTACGAGTAATCGAAAAGGCACTTTTTGACACGAAGTGAACGTAGCAGCAGTGTCAAAATAGTGTCTTTCGTTACGAGTACGGAAAAGAGTTTTTTGGCGCGTGGGAGGTTAGCACGAGCCGAAGGCGAGTGATATAATGAAAGATATTTTTCCTCACAATGTGTGGAAAAGGGACGTTCTAGGTACGCGAAGCGTGCCTAAAAAGTTACTGTTTCGCACAGCGTGATGAAAACAATTGTTCGTCACCTCCAGAAAAAAAAATTTCTTGCCCGTATGATTGCAGAAAATGTCTTAAGAGGAAACGGAACCTCTGTGTGAACTTTAAGAATTGTGTTTTCACCTGTAATTATTATTTTTTATTTATCAAACTACTTCATTGACTCAGTAATGCAATGATCGAGTCGATAAATTAGTTTCATAGATAAAAATTAATAATTGTCGGAGAAAACACAATTTTAATCGTTTATATAGACAAAGGGGTTCCATTTCCCCTTAGGGAGAGACTGCGGTGGAATTTGAAAGTCTTCGCTCGGACTTGAGAGCCATTGGACTTTTGCTATATGAAGCCATATCTATTAAAATGTAAAAAAAAATTCGGACTCGGGCCATTTTGCCCCGTATATCCACCAAAAACGGCATTTTTCGCGTTTTAACTTGAAAATGCTTCTTACACCACGATTTTGTTAGTTTTAGATTTTTTTGCTTCCGAATGGAAGCATTGTAATCGTGCTGTTTTTACATTCTCTAATTTTGATTGGAAATGATGTAGAATGGTCTGGAACGTAAAAATACGAAGTTTGGCGACCATGTCTGTCGGTGTCAATGTCCATCGCCACCTTTCCGGTGGTCAATTTTTGGAAAATTGAGTAATTAATTGGCTAAACTTATTCCGAAAAATCTAAAATTTTGTGAGATTATAGACCTTAACAAGGACTAACTCTGAGCAAAAGTTCAGCCCGATTGATCAAATAGTTTTTGAGAAAAAGTTATTCGTTTTTAAATCGTTTTTCGCTAATATCTTCGAAGCTAGTCAACCGATTTCAATTTTTTTTTTCAAAATATTCGTTTCGATGCCTTCTATCCGAATCAATCAAAACATATATACCCGCTGGCTGGGTGAAGCGGAAATTTTTTCTCTCTAAATTCTAATTCTCTTAGAATTCTTTAATGCCTAAAGGAGGTTAGGCGGTGTTTGAGGTGAATTTGAGAGTGAATTTCTGTGGTTCCCCGTAGCTTAGTCGGTAAGAGTGCCCGGCGCGTATCTGGGAGAACCAGGTTCGATTCCCGGCTGGGTGAAGCGGAAATTTTTTCTCTCTAAATTCTAATTCTCTTAGAATACAAAGTTTTCGAGATATTTCCGTTTTTCTGTTTTTTCATAAAAATCCTTGTAATCACTCTAGCTTGTACTAAAATTGAGATATCAACTTGAAATTTGAACAGAATCTTCCTCTCATGATAATAATCATTCCTATCGAAAATGAGCTCAATCCAATGAGTATTTTCCGAGATATTTGACTTTCTCTGAAAACCATTTATGTGCAATAGCTTAAAAACTACGTAACCGATTTCAATTTTTTTTTTCAAAATATTTGTTTCGATGCCTTCTATCCGAATGCCTTCTATCCCATTCGGAAGCTTACTACCAATGGAATTGGTAGAAATGAAAGAAAGAAATAGAGTTATAACACATAAAGTAACGGTCAGATGGCTTCGGCCAAAAAGGCTCGAACCCCTGCTTGTTTCCTCTTCTTAGCAAATCCTAAAATTTTTTAACCGCCCATATTTTTTTGTCATAAAATTCCAATTACGTATGATTACAACGAGGAATACCAAAGCACAACGAATTTTAGGATTTGCTAAGAAGAGGAAGAAAAATAAAAAACTAAAAAAATCATTTTCTCATGTAATGATCTAAATACATATAAAGTAAAACGAATACTTGGGTTTGTTGGTTGGAGTAAAACGAACATTTTTAAAAAGTTGAAATCGGATGAAAACTGGGGTGCAATTAGCATTTTCACGTTAAAAACGTGAAAAATCACTTTTGGTGTATATACGGGGCAAAACGGGTCGAATCCGAAATTTTTCTTACTTTTTAATATTTCCCTTTATGTACCAAATCTCGTTCAATGACTCTTAAGACCAAGCGAAGACTTTGAAATTTCACCGCGGTCTCCCCTTAACTCATATTCGCCAAAACAGTTTTTTCGGCCTAATGAGAAAATTGTCCTATTAAAAAAGGGGTCAACCAATGCTTACGTCATAATAATACCAATCGAGCCACCATTGACTAGCTCTATCAATTAATAATAACTCATTAACTATCGCCCGCAGTGAAAAGATGAAAAACAACTTTAAACTCAGAATTTCATCTTTTTTCATCCCTTAAAATTTCGGTCAAGATTTTTGGGACACCCTGTACATGCTGCTCAGAAGAGTCCAATGGGAGAAAGTGGACCATACTCTTTCGTGTCTTTTTATACCTCAAGCGCACAAGCGTACGTGATATGAAACAAGATTTTGTAAGATGGCCAAATTGACGATTAAAGACTCGCACAAGGCTATCCGTACACAAACGAATCAAATTTTTAATGTTGTTTGAATCATAAGAATCATCATGTCCATGAGCTGTAGCACTACATCACAGATCGGAAAACTGAAAAATTAAAATTGAAACCCCCGACAAAAAAGTTGAAAACTGAGCCGGGTGAACATGAAGAATATCTCGATATAATTACAAATGACTAGGAGGAGAAACAGAAAAGTAAAATTAGGGGAGGGGGGTGGAATTGTAACGATTTCAAGCGTGTCTCCAATTACGCATGGCTAGGAGGAAAAAGGGCAAAGTCGTGGGGACCCTAAAATTTTAATGTTTTCATGCGTGTCCCCCCGACTTTAAAGTCGAGGGCCAATGCGAGATCAATTGCTCTCCCGTTCGGCCCTCTAATAACCATTTATAATTGTCGAGGTATTCTCCATGTTTTCCTGTTTTTTATTTTCAGTTTTTACTTTGATCGTTTCAAATCTGTCATTTTCCGCATTTTTCGTTGGAAAATGACCGAGGGGTTTTAATTTTTTTATTTTCATATTTTTCATGTTCTCCTTTTTGAATGATTCAATTTATATTCCTTTATCATGACCTATTAATATCCAATTTATTCCCTCCAATAATCATTAAATCGTTTTCTTCAGTTTCGACATTTTACTTTTCTTTGCAGGAAAATGAAATACTTATTCGGAAAGAGGACTTGACTATACGCGGTGTCCCATAATTCTTTCTTTCTTTCCAAATTTCTTTTTTTTTTCGAACGAAAAATTTTTTGTTTTAAACTCATTTTTGATAGGTGTGTACACTGAGAAACAAAATTATTTTTGTCAAATATCCATTTACTTGAGAGAAGTATTTATTTTTTCAATACCGTATTTCTCCATTCAGGTCATTCTCAGGAAATCCTCATTAGATTGCAACTAGGGCAATTACATTGCTCTGGAAGATGATCATATTAGTTATCACCTTAAGTGAACTCCAATAATTATCAACATTAAAAAATTGATAGAAACTCTTCCCTCTAGAAAATAAGAAATTTAGAAAAAATTAATAATTATTACAGGAGTTCATCCAAGGTCATGTGCAACATAGTCATGCTCTAGAGCAACATGATTATTATAATTGAAACCTAATCAGGCTCGCCTGGGAATGACTCGATTGGAGAAATACGATTTTGAAAAGACAAAAATTTTCTCAAATAAATGGATATTGGGCAAAAATAATTTTTTTCACACTGTGGAACCAATATGTTAAAATGAGGTTAGATCAGGTCAAATGCACATATCCTTTTTCTGGGTTGTCATCGGAGGTAACAATTATTCAAAAATATTCGACCATAATGACCTAATTCTTTCCTAGGGCACGCGCACAATTGAACGAAAAACTATCCATCAAGCAACGTAATGCGTACGTCTTTACATTTACGCTATTGTAGCGAATGAATAATTACAAGGAAGAAGCAAACGAGTGAATAAATTTCAAGTCCGTCTTTAACGTCCACTTGATGTCACGGTGGTCAGGACAGATACAAATAATCACCGAACGAGGCATAATGAGGCGGTAGACAATTATTAATGATCCTGTACACATTGAATTAGATTGATTGTTCTATAAGTTTATACAAAATCTTTTTTTTAGTTCCCCTTTGAATTATGGAAAAAGTAGAAATAAGAGAGTGATGGAAAAAACTAACAAGTCTGGCAGGAATCACATGAAGGAGAAGGGTATAGTGGCACAAATAACGATAAAACGCCGAAGAAAGCCAGTCATGTAGATTAGGAAACGATTTGCAAGTGAAACCGCATCCTCTTATTGTCCTTGTCTTTGTTATACATACAACATGGGGTTGAAAAAACTGCCTCCACGATTTACGTTCTCGTGAATGTTCTCCTGGACATCGTTCGATGCAATTCTGGATGGGTAATGCAGAGATCCCGAAGGTATTTCTCTTCATGACCCCGAAATATTTATCCCAAAATATAACTGATACATAAATGAACAAGAACCAGAGGTAGACAAAGAACAAATGCCTGGATATGTGACTGGATTCCTGGTACTCGGTAAGGACGTGCCTCGAGAGGCAACTAACCTGATGGTGCTATGCCAGTCTGGATTGGAACATACTCCTGGAGCATTAAAAGGGTAAAAAGTGGACAAAATGAAATAACAAGAAAAAAAATTAGACAATGTCATCTTGACTGGGATGGTGTCAGAGCAATGATGTACTTTAGTTTCTCACACGTACATTCACTGGTAAAAATCAAGGTAGACATTAACAAACCGTGCGAAAGTTTGTTTTTGTGCGCACTGGGTTTCACTCCAAGCCCAGTGGATCTACTGTCACTATTATTCTTCCACTCCCTTGTGCACACATCTTCCTCTGTGTGTTCGACTTTCTCATAACTGACCAAGGTTCTACTAGGGCGGGAAAGTACAGAACTCTACAGCCAACGAATGATGAAGCACCTGTATACCGCACCCGCGAAGTGCAATTATTATCCATTTACCGGTCATCAAGCAGTTAGTACAATTACGCGGGGACTATCACAATCGTTTTCATCACATGGGAGGGCATGTAAGTTGGAGATCTTGAGAGCCTGACAGACAGCAATATCGTTTTAAGAAAAGAGTCAAAGAGAAAGATGACTTGCTAAAAGTGGAAGAGGGAGAGAGAGAGAGAGAGATGTAAGTCTCCTTTGAAGAACTATCAAACAATCCACCTGATGTTGTCGTTAAATGTACGAATTGTGGGTTACATTATAAGATAGGAACCACTCCCTAATGCGCATCCGCCTCAATAATCTCCTGTTCCCGATTGCAAAACAAACGCCAAATTGTTGATGCCAGCCAAACAATAGGCAATGAAAGGGTCACGGATCTTTTATCCTTGATCTCACGATTTGACCTCACTATCGTTATTATGTGAGTTTGTTGACGCAGTTGACCAAATCGTGACAAAGCGCAATCTCACCTTCTAGTGAAGACCGAATCATACGAAATCGGCAGATGAGGAGGCAACAAAGAAAGCAGCCACGTTGAAGAATGTCGTTAGTTTTGACATGAGACCAGTCGTAACCATCAGGGCTTGACTGCTCCACGTCCTCTGTACGTCTTCAGAGGGGCTCCGATGTGGGGACGTGGCAAGCTACCGATACCCACCAAACTATACAGAAGAGCACCTCATCCACGATGAGAATATTTACTGCGTCTACAACGATACGTCAATTGATTGTGGCGACGTATTTTTACTAGGTTCTTACAAGCCGTGAGTACCAACTCTATAGTTGACTCCCGCCGCGCGCCATCTCACAGGGAGAATCTACTCTGTCTTAACCGGCAAAAGACCAGAAGATACGAACCGAAAGCCCAGCATCAGAGGTGGGTGAAGGTTTTGCTTGGACAAGGAGAGGAGTCTTTTTCTCCCCCTTTATTCGCCTCCTATCGTTCGATGTCGCCAATGAAATGCCGATCCGCTGATGTGTCGTCGGCTGGTTTGACGAGGCCTGATGGATGCTCCTGGAATCTCGGGACTCCATGGGCTGACTCTCTCTCCCCCTCTCTTTCTCTTTCTCTCTGCCAAAGGGACACAGTTGCAATGAGCAAAATCGCGGGTTTAAATCAAAAAATCCCTCGCGCGCTCCCACAAGTTCTTATTCTGTTTCTTTCAATGGTATCAGATGTTGTACTACTCATTCTGTACATCACTTCTCGCAATATGTACTTACAAATTCATATTTTATATAATATGCATACAACTCAATCAATTCAACATAATAATCCGCGTAATTACAAGTGACTTGTTCATGTGAGATAGTAGAAATATTGTGATGCATCACCCTTATTCGAAAATATGAAGATATCCTCTATCGTTTGTTAATGCCTCCTCGGTGGATAGGTGGAAGAGCGGATGTGCATGCCGTGCGGCCATCTATTTTTGCTACACGACGCACTCTGCATCGTACGGCAAGATCTGCCGCGGGAATGAGGAATGAGGCCAATTAAACGGTATATCATTAGCCAAAGAACTGCACCTCGCACGACCCGTACGCGACAATGTCCTGCATTCTGTTGAGTAAATCACTCGACACTCTTTTGACCATCTTTTCCACCCAATATACGCGCTAAATAGCCGATAATTCCTGTTACTTTATCAGCCAAGAATTCATTTCACCATCCTCCTCTTCCTTTCTGAATTGCCCAATAAAAATTCAAACGTGATGAATATTGACTGGGAAAATATATGCGGGTGGCAGACGCCTTTGACGAAGCTCTCATGGAACTCAACTCAATGTAAAAGACAAAGAAGTGACTGCAAAAGAAAAAAAACATAGCAACAGGTGTACAAGCCAGGTTTTCCAATAAGATTGACTTCCACGACTTGTTTCCGGGAAATAGACTGGTTTCCAATAGGTGCAAAAGCATAACGTTATCCGCTTGTTATAAAACATTTATTGAAGTTGATTCTGGAAGATAAAAAGTCATTGGTTCATCACGGAATCTGACCGAGTAAGATGCCGCTGGGTTGTTTTGGATTAAGGGAGAAAATGGTGAATCCTAATGGTCAAAGGTTTTCCCCATCTCCAAGTGAAGAACAAAGAACAAGGCTAGGTAATACAACCGATACGTATTGCATTATTATCGCTCATCACGTAGGTACTTAGAAGCAAGTGATATTCTTTCCTCTCGGTGGTCGTACAACGTGTGTCCACGAGGACTCCCTACCATGCACTTCTGGTTTGACTCGTTTCGCGACTTCAACTGCCACATTTCTTCTTCTTCTTTGCCCGTGCCCACATCGTCTTCCTCACCCTCTTCCTCCTATTCTCTTATGTATAGAAACGATATATACGTGTCGGTTTTGTATTATACGATGGGGAGAGAAGGGAGACTCTCATGAAGAGGATCAACGATTCCCCGGGTCCCGTGCCAGACAGCGCTGCGCCTCCATGTGCTTCCAGGAATTCACGTTAGGAGACTTCCCCCTTGGGAGTGTGACAAAGAGGAGAGTTCTGTAGGGAAGGAAGATGTAGAGAATGGATTGAACTAGACGGTGGGAACGAATTGCCAGAGACCAACGCGTGGTCTTGTTTTGACGCCGGTTAGGAGCATCGACCTCAAAGGTCGTCGTGCCATCATACCTCAACCTCTTCTATTCAAGGAGAAGCTAGCTATCATGTTTAAGGGCGCGAAAAAATATTGAGGAAGAACAGAGGGGCGAGGGAGTGCTGTACTTTATTTAGTAGCATTACAGTTATGTATATGTAGGTATGCTTTTATTGTTTATTATTCAAGGATATTCACCAGGTGAATCGATTCCTACTGGGCGGGCCAGTGCAATTATTTAATGGCTCTTGACACGATGTCGTACGACGCAAAGTTTCGCTCTTTCTGTTCAGCGACCACACCGAACCGCCAAAGAGAGATACCACGGAGTCCACTACACGCCCAACAATGACTATCAACTCAGGCTCATTGTCCTTCTCTCACGAGCGCTAAGATAGCCACCCATTGTCAAAGCAATCGCTTTTGTTAGCTACATTATGAGGAGTGTATATGTCTATTGGGGATTAAAATCTCCCGCAGTGATCCGAGAAGAAATAAACAAATCATTACAGCCTTATGACAATCGGAATTTCAAGGAGGCGAATGTCATGGCCGGAATCGATCGAGGATTCTATGCATTGGATACTGTCTGGCGCTTTCGAATTGTCAGACGTTTTAGGGGGACGGGGGAGGGGCGAAATTGCCACTCCGTACGATAAGAAGTGTCCAGTGTGTATGAGAGCACCAGTTCCAACGCAATCGAGTGCCCCCCGCTGGCACAAACGAAAACTTTGTACCCAATGGTTTGTGTTTCTTGCTGACGCGTCGGCCCTGCCGCGGATTCGTGTTGCGTATTTCGACGAGTTTTCGAGCTGACAAACACGCCATGCCACTTTTATATACAGGGAACACATCCTGGTATGAAATGGTGCGTGCTTGTGCGTGCGTGTTTGCCTTTGGGGAAAAAGGACGAAATAATCAATGGGGGAAAAGAAGTTGACAAAAAAATTGATGACATTGCCACTGAAGATCGTTGCCAGAGAGTATTCATCTAAGTGATCATCGATATATCCATCTTTATGCTGTTGAAATTGGCATTGGTGGAGCTTATCATTAAAATTCTCCTATGAAATTCATATGAAACTTATCATCGAATTCGAATTCTTTCTGGGAAGGGCAGAGTATATTTCAGAGATTATTACGATGATTCAGCCAAACCCTGGTTTCATGGATCTAAGAAATTCAAACGGAATACGATAGTTTGGGTAAATGGAATCAGGGCGAATCATTGTAATCTGAATTCGTCAATGGCCAGGATAGGCATAGTGCCTACTCCCTCATGTGAATGTGGATACCCCCAGGAAGATATAGATCATATTGTCTGGCAATGTCCTAGGTTTGATCAGCAGAGAAAAAAAATGATGAAAAATATCCCGAAACATTGTCAACTTCCTTCTGTAATGAGTCATGTGGTATATATGTTAAACCCTCTTGTGATAAAGATCATTGATAGATTCTTCAAAGAATGTGAATTGAATATTTAGTTGAAAAAAAAATCTATTCAAAAAATACAGTATTGAAACGAGTTCTGTAATGCAATCACATATTATATAGCTAATAAACCTTGTTTGTAGGTTTCTAATTACTTTATTTAAAAAAAACGAATTTCTTTACGAGGAAATTTTTTTTTCCCAGAACTACCGAATCTACCGACGTCGGTGGCCGAGTGGATTAGACGCAAGTCTAGTGTGCGAAAGGTTGTGAGTTCGATTCTCCGTGGAACCGAATTTTTCAACGGAAGGCTCCGGCGAGCGGGAGGTTGCTAATAGAGGAACCGCCTGTACCGGCATGGGTTTTCTGTGGTTTCCCCATGCTACTTCTATGTTCTATAGAAGTGGGAATGCGGTACAGTGTAGAATCCACAGCCGCATGCATAGGGTTGGATAGAGTGCCGAATGGGACCCGAAAAAGGGACTCCGAGGCCGTAAAAAAAAAAAAAAAAGAACTACCGAATCTTTTGCTGACCGTCAAAAAATCTTACCGCTGAGATAATCAACCATGTATTTCTAGACTGTCAACAAATGAATCATTTGAACGCTTAAAATCGACCTGAATAGATTATCCGTTAGTCATTGAATCACCCCTCTTATAAACAAACATTGATTCACCGAATTGATTTCCCCAGTAAAACTGAGTCAAGGAAAAAAAATTCAAGAAAATCTGCTACCGCATTTAGATTTTCTCAAAATCGCTATATCTATGCTCCCTCGAATCATGAAGTTCAACATACAAAGCAAAAAACTGAAGATAAGCGGATACAACGGTATACCTCTTCGTGAAGTCGGGCGCGTGCAGCAGTATATATCCACAGTAGCTTTGAAGAAAATGAAAAAAAAAAAAAAACAAGAAACAAATCGAGAAGTTGGGATGTGTGCAGGTGGGGACGTACCAACAAGAGGATCAGTAAAAAAAAGGACTCTTGGCGGGTTAGCGGCAAACGGGTGATGGTTATGCGTGGGAACGCGTTTTCATTAATTCACTGGTATTTCTTGCTCACATACGGGGAAAAGCGTACGAATAAACTGCCACAGTATTATAGGAACGATTCGCGGTCAGGATGTCGACGCGTCTTTGCACACGAATAGCTTTCTACATATACACACATACAGAAATAAATGTCTCTTCACGTCTGATATATTTTCTTCCTTCCGTATATCGATCGTAGGATTTTTCCTCTTTAGTAATATGTTCACTTTATATCATTTACCAGTATTTTATTCACCATCAAGCTTTATCGTAAATCCAATTGGAATTGCAATGATTTCTAGACAACAAAACTTGATGTACATTTGATCCTAGAATATTTTTACACGCTATTACCAAGAATCAGCCAATTTATGACGTTTCCTCTTACTTTTCCAGGTTGAAAATGGAGAATCCTTTGAAATCTAACACTGCTATATAAAATCTCGTACAGGTGTCTCTAATTGGGTATTTATAAAACAGACCTTAGTCGGCTGTTGATTTACGTTTAGAACCAATATCTATCTCGGTGAGTAGGCAATTACAATTGCCCGATGGCGCTACTATCTTAGTCAGTCAGTTAGGATCATGATTTATAGAATCAAAAAACAAGGACAATTTTCATCAGCAAGTTTATCGAAACAAGAGAAGGCATTAACTTTTTCTATTTGTTTTCGTGTGTTCATCAGCTTGTCGATGTTGGTTTGTGATGAATAAAACTAGTGATTCCGCATAAACGGAGAAACTTCTGACAGAGAATCAGGTAAAATGGGAGCGAAATCTTCCCACGCGGCCAGATGGTGTCTCCCACCATTCATCTGTTGATTCAATCCTGAGATCTTCATATGATGAGCAGACAATACCTCCTATTCCAATGGAGTATTACTTCAGTAGCAAAATGCTGAATTGGTGCAAAAAGTTGCATTTACAACCCAAAATTTATTACTTTAATGTCTTCGATACTACAATTTGTCGCTTTGTTTGATAATTTACGATCAAAATAAATGGGTATGTTCACTTGTGGCGAATATATGAGTATTATAACAAGTCATCCGATGATTTCGAGTTTAATTTACACCATCGTAATTCAATACAAAAATGCATCACATTATAGCTTTATTCAAATGTTTCTTTAAATTGATTTATTCAAGTCTTTTTCAAACGCCGCCTAAAGATAATTACTTTCGCCCGAACAAACCTACTGGAGAAGGTATAATAACTCGAGAAAAATTGCATAAAAATTTATTGATGCATTTGACAGGGTCAAATGCACAGAGCACGCATGTTTATTTTTTCAATTGATTTTTCGTCCACGTTACGATTTCTTATGTTATTCCGTTTTTTTTTCCAGGAGCATTTCGCATCGTGACGCGCCCATCTTACAGGGAGAGTTACCGTTTTGATTTACTGCAACCTGACCCCCTACCTGCCCGTGGCACTGCAAGAACAGTGAGCATTGAAAATAAGAAAAAAAGCATAAGGAGATGAAGAAAAAAGGGAGATAAAAATTGGGAGTAAAAGCAAGGGTTATACCGAGTCGCTTTCGACAGGCTGGTTCGTTACGTTGTTTGAATTTACGGCGCGTTCAACATCGGAACAAAGGAGATATACAGTGTACGATATAGAAATGTGTTTCTGCTACTTTGGTTGGAAGAAAAAAATGCAGACCAGGGTTTACCGAAAAAAATCACCTGAGAAGAAAAGAAAAGGAAAATGAATCCATTGGCTCGAAAAATTGGACCTACTTTTCAACGCCATTGATGCTAATTTACTGGACAAATAGTTATGTTTCCATTGAGGTGGAAAAATATGCGGATAATTAGTGTACGAACGAACCTTTCGAACATCACCGAAATACCTCTCACTACACGAAAAAAATTCGATGATTGATCCTCCAGGGTATATTATGACTTTCTCGCCGACAATCGGATGTAATGCATATCAGACACGTCGAGATAATGAACCGAGTGTTATAAATTCAGTGATTCTTCGAAGACATATCTTATTTTTTAATATTCCACTGCGACCCAATACTGTCAACGATACTTGAGATTAAAAAAATGATCTTTGGAAATTATTACGGATGAGAAGAACACTTGGAACGAATCGAAATTTCAATTGCAATTTGGAAGATAGTTATCGGTGACGTGAATCCTTTTTGATTAATTTCAAAATTGAAAATTTTTTTACTTTCTGTCAAGAATATTATGAGAATCGGTTCTGGAATTGCCAGGGTAATTTGAAGCAGATTCGACAGAACTGATAGAGAAAGACTTGGTGGATTAAATGGCCAGAGTGAAACCTCAAATCAGGCTACAGTAAGAGACTGATGAAAAGCAATTTTGATCGATTTTGGATCAGAAATGGAAAGCTTTTTTGCATTTGTGCTTGATAATAATACTAAGAATCGATCTTTCTGATCAGTGCCGAATCAGAACAGGAACGGAATTCACTCCACCAAGATCCTGATCTGAAAGTTTGAAATCAAGAAATTTTCACCAGCATCAGATCTATATCTGATTCAGGCGCGGGCAAATTCAGCTGCATTTCAACTCGGGCATTGTCATATCAATTTTTTTCCTGAGTTCTGGATATTTGTCTGATTCAACGATAGCGCAGGCGATTAAGGTATCAATAAGTTTATTTCAGTAGCGAAGCGGTAAAGCGGTTTAAGTCGATTTTGACTTTTGACCAGTGTTCAATGAATATCTCGAAATCTAAGGGAGATAGCAAAATTTTTGTCATAATCTTTTTTATAGCACTTAACTTACTCTACAAAAAAGGTTATTATAACAATTTCGCTATCTCCCTTATATTCAACGATATTCCTCGAAAACTCACCTAAGGGCTAAGTTGAGTTAAACCGTTTTACTGCTTCGCTACGATTTAATTAATTGAATATCATTGTTTGAAGCCAATAAACCGAATCCGATGTGACGCTACTGACTGGAAAATCAATCCATAAGATAATTCAGACTGGGGATTGAAAACAATATTCATTTTAAAGTGCAACATAATGTAAATCAATCATGATTTGAAAACCGTTTCATAAAGATATATCTCCCACTCACTTATGCATAACGCCTCGAATGGTCTCGAAGCGTTCAGTTTATTTCGAAGAAAGCTCCACTTGACGGTTACCGTCTCCCATGCCGCTCGGAAACACTGAAGTAAACGGCAGTTGGTACTGCATGGTATAAAAAAGCCTTCTGCGTCCCACGCGTGCGTATAATGCTTTTGATACAGATGCACTACGAATAAAAGGAAACAAACTGGCGCGAGATTGTCCTGAACGCTAATACTAGATTAAATTATACACAGAGCAGACAGTGTACGCTGGGATTGCGAATACGTGTGGTTATTGTCCGCGTGTTTAGATGGTGAGACGCGCAAAGATCGACCTCCTCGACCCACACGAGTTCTCTCGTCTTCTCTCTCGCCACTAGAGTCATTAACGAACAATTGCCGATGGATGAGTTCCAAATCAATCATGAAAAAATATTCACATCATTTTTACTAAACGGTGCAATGATAATGAGTCTAAGGTGACATTTTTAAAAATCTATATCACATTTATTTTTATGAAAAATTGTAATGTGACCAATTTTTGCTGGGACAAAAGTGGACGTTAATTCGCCCTTTTCCCTTGGTAAAGTCAGAAACTGAAGAAAACTCGATGATTGGGCGCCAGTTGTTCTTTGTCTTGACGGGAACAACAAACCAAAAATTACTTCCAAGCGGAAAATCCAACGAAGAATCAAAACACAAAATGTAGAACACTTAAAACTAAAGGAGCCAAGTAGTGCAACCAGCATAATTTCCAAAAATAATGCGTCCACGGAGAGAAAAATTGGATAAAAATTACCTTGAAAATCGTGCCAAATTTTACTACATGAATGGTAATCATGGAGCGAAATGTAATTCAGTGAAAAAATACTGGTTTTTAGTGGATATCTTACGATTTTCTCGGTAAAAAAATGCATCTATGGATGCAAAAATTATCCTCCTGTTTAGTAAAATTTCTCACACCGGCAGGGGATTGTTTGTTTTTGCACCCGTCTGAAACTGAAGCGAAAGCATCAGAACTAGATGCAACAGTAGCCTCAATATGAGCATCGGCCGGAGGCAAAGGTATAAGTACGAGGGGTTGCCATTGGCTGAGAACTCCCAACAAACTGACTTTAACGCGAAAAACTTCCGAATTTATAGGTTTCCAAAAGATGTGAAAAGGAAAGATAACGAAAGCCTAATGCGTAACAGAACGAGAACACTACGCTCGTCATGTGATGACACGTACGGGGAGATCAAAAGCTATGACGTAGTAACTGTCCAGCGCAAGACGCAGAGAAAAGAACTACAGTGAGCACGCAAACTCGACAATCCTGAACCGCTTAATTCAAGTCAAGCAGATGATTGAACTCAAAAAAATTAAAGATGGAATGACAAGGCGATAATTCTGCCAGATAAATTCTATCAATTATGATTTTCCCCTCTGAAGCCGTATTCTCGAAGGCCTTTGGGATAGAGATATCGTCGCTCTAAAAGTAAAGAGGCGTAAGTGCCATTATTTTTCGATTTTTTTTCCGATACCAAAGGGGCGTATGTTTTTTTTTCTTCGGAAATGGAGTTTTCTGTCTATATCTTAGGTTTTTCGTCAATTTTTTTTACGCCAAGTGGACGTAAGTCCAATCAGTAAACACTAAGAAGGCGTATGTCCGGTACTTACGCCCCTTTACTGTTATCCTTACTGATAATATTCTAATTTACGTGAAGGAAAATTAATAATAAAGGGGCGTAAGTCGAGCACTTACGCCCCTTTGTTTTTAGTCATTCATCCAATTTTTTATCCATCCTAAAAAATCATTATCACAAAGAGGCGTCACTCCCGTACATAGCAGAAATTCAAATGATACTGAGAAAAATAAGTATTTTTCCCTTTCATTGGAAAGTCTCGAAATGTATTATGATTACTCCATTGTCTACTGGATTCCCGTCTTCTCGTGAATGTACACATCATAGAAATCAAATTTTACCCGTTTCAAACCTTTGTTCATTTAAAAAAAGAATCTCGAACAACATCGAAAATTAGATGTTTCAACCCGAAACCTTTTCTGGGCACGCTCCGAAGGAGTAGAGAAAAAGAATAGATTCAAGGTAGAATTGACTACGATTTTGTGAATATCTTCCAGGATGAAGAGCCCGGAGTAATTTATGAAGAGAATTGCTTTTATAATAGGAGAGAGGCGTAAGGGGGACAACGCCCCTCATTTTAATTCAAAAATAAATACGTCATGGAAAGTGCCTCATACATAACACTAAAGGGGCGTAAGTGTGATTTATTGATTAAAATGAAAGAGGCGTAAGTGTGGAGATACGCTCCTGTCCCATTAAAATCTGGTCATTACGCCTGTTTGTTAGAGATATTTTCGTTGATAGGTTTTTGTTCAGAAATTGTATGAAAAGCATAAAAACCATCAATTTAGGACATACGCCTCTTTCACTTTGGAAACACTGTTTCCTGGCACTTACGCCCCTTTACCTTTAGAGCGACGATATATAAACAATCATTGGACGAAAGTACAGAAAAATTAATTATCAAGCCAAAAAAAAATATTCTCCGTAAACGTAAATGGCCTTGGGAATTCACATGAGTACAACGGCCATTATTAGTCGTGTGACCTTCCACCGAAACCCCAAGCTAACCGATCTCTTCCCAATTAATCCACCTATTCAGCGGCAGTATTTCAACTGCACCTACACATTTCCGCAGAGAAACAAACGAAAGGTAAAATCTTCGAACAATAATCACGCAGCTCGTTAATATTTTGGCCTATGTCGCGAAAATCGTATCGGCCCTATACAGTTGAATTCATCACATTCCTAACGCACGAGCGGCACAACGAATAAAACGATTATAAAACTCATTATAAACTAACCCGAAATAAGTAAGATTATCAACCAAATTAAAATACCTGAAATTTAACGTACGCGATCTCATGAAATCTGAACCTACAAACGTGAACGTAATTTCTCTGTAATTATTTTATATCGCCTCATTAATAAAATCAGGTTCCGGATCTTTGTCCAACCCACGACTATTGAAAGTTTTCGGGGATCTTTGGATAGCGCAAGGAATTTTCCAGAATTCCTTACAGAATTATTTACAAGAAAAGTGTCATGATATATGAATGATAATTAAAATAGTTTTTCATCTGGGGATGATTACTGCACAGAAGAAATCGATTTCGGTCGAATTCAACTTGATTCAAGTCCATTCTTCGACTTGATATGGAGTTCAAGTAGAAGAGTGATCGGAGTATGGAGTTGGTCGGGTCCAACAAAATTTAAAATGGTTTTTTGACTTTGAATCCAAAGTTTTTATTCGGAAATAAATAGCGTTAAGGAGAACGTAAATAGTGTTATTGAAAAACTTAAGTGTTCTTGCAGTCCCATGTTCATACACGGAGAGAAATATTCAGTAAAAATTACGGAACAATTCACGTAATCCGCAATGGGGAATCGTTTTCCGGTAATTTTTGTAGGAATGGAAGAGAAGAAATGTGAAACGTTCTGTAAAGAAGTATATTATGCCTCCAAAATCAAAAAATCTTGAACGTTCAACAATTTCTATGAAACTGGTGAGTTATTTCTACGTTCCGTTCCGTTAAATTTCTCAATCCTTGGGGAAAAATTACGGAACGACTTATTGTTGTCCCCACAGCGGTGAATCATCAGACGGGTGGTTAATTTTTATGGAACGAATCGTAGAATTTACGTGGCGATTCGTACAATTTCACTTCCGACTCAAATTTTTTATTGAATTTTACTTCGCTCGCGGAGCGGGCATTTGAAAGCGGAACAATGAAAATCTGTACACTGGGAAAAAATATATTTTTGCCAAATATTCATTTATTTGAGAGAAAGATTTATTTTTTCAAAATTGCATTTCTCCAATTGAGCCACTGCCAGGCGAGCGTGTTTAGGTTTCAATTATGATAATCATGTTACTCTAGAGGATGACTACTTTAAACATGATCTTGGATGAACTTTTCCAATGATTATTCAGTTTTCCTAAGGATATTCAGGGAGTTCACTCAAGATTATAACTAACATGATCATCTTCTAGAGCAATATAATTGTCATAATTGAAACCTAATGACATTCATCCTCCCGAGACAAACACCAACGAATATACCTATAAATTTTCACATATACACGACGAGAAAAAGACAGGTAAACGCCAACGCTTCACCTGCATGACGTAGTCACCCGGATTGGAACCTATTCTGATACCAGCACAATATTTGACTTCTGCGACTGGAAAATATCGTGCATCAGCGAATTAGCGCTGAGACAGTGGGCGTTATCAAGCTTAGTCTTGGTAGTGGGGGAAAAAACAGACTACAAGTCAACCTCTTATTGGTCGAGGAAAAATGAAAGAAAGGTGGGAAATTGTTTGTTGACGCCTGTTGTGTTTTCAATGGAGACTTTATAATCATATTTTTTTTTCGATTTTCAAATTTTCTGTGGAAATGCCTAGAAATGTCATGAAACATGAAGAAATAAAGAAAATTAAATTCTTAAGGTATTCTAAATTAAATTCAAAAGGGCACGGTAAGGCATAAATATCGAGGTCTACCATCACTTAGCATTACCCAGGTTTCGCGACCGGGACGCAGCTGGTGTGATACCCACAAACCTCCAATATTCTGCAAATTAATAATTTATCTTTGACGTGGTCGCTCAATCAGTATTACTCTATTTTATAGGGTAATACTAAAATTACGCAACCACATCGCTAATTAGTTTTAATAATTACACTGAGCTGCTATTAATGAATGACTCGAGAAGTTCTCGCAAAGACGATGGAATTCTGGCTTCTAATTGTTACTACTGAGACCCAAATTTGTGCTGAATTTCAGCTGCATTGGTTGAGCGGTTCTTGAGATAAAGCGATTTCTCAAAAATAGTTTTTTTTTAATATCTCCTGCACAGGGATAGCCGTGATAGGGAGGGGGCATAGGGGATAGGGGGAGGGGGGTTATAGAGCTATAACCATAAATTATATTTACAGTTAAATTACCCTACGGGGCTAACGCAGTGCGGTGGTGGGCAGGCTTAGCTTTGAGAAGCTAAGCAGCGTTGAGCGTGGTCACTAGATGGATGGGTGACCGCGTGGGAACACCTCAGGAAAGAAACATTGTTTGTAAAAACTGGAAAGACCATTTGGGAAAAACAAATATGCGGAAAAAACGGGATGAAGGAATAGGAAACCGTAAAAACCGATGCAGTTAAATTATTAAGTAGTAAATTCGTTAACAGCGCTCTTAAATTTCAATTATTGAAGTTGTTCTGGCGCAGAAAATTTTTACTTCGCATTAGCTTCATTTTTTCCTCGGAAACTAAAATATTATAACTTCCAAAAACCCCTGATTAATATTTTCGAAAATTATAAATCCATCGTGCAAATCGTTTTATTATGTCCATTGAGTAGAACATTTCCAAATTTCGGTTTCGGTAATGACGTTCTTCCCGGCGACTATTAAATATTTCCGACAAATCTGTTTATTACGGGTGTTTCGTGAATCCCTCGTCTCTCATTAACAACGATCGAATTTTTCCCCGGCATTTCCCGTCGTCTTAAAATTCAAATCTTCTTCTCGACAAAAACTTTATTACGGTCAAAATATTAATTCCAAACAGTTTACTACGGTCGAAAATATTCGCTCGAAGCATTTTATTACGGTCGATATTTTCCCGAATCCTCAAAAACATTTAATTTTCTCCGCACTTTTATCATCATTGCTCTAGACGGGTCTTAACGATTCGGTTTTCCCAATCCCTGTAATTTTCCTGGCAGAGTCATTCCCCAATTCCAGGTATAATAAGGGCCTCAGTCCCGCACTCCTCCGTTTTGCAAAAGGGACACGTCACAGAGATAGTCTTTCTCTACCTCCCCCAAGCGTGTCTCGCCATGGTCCGTGCTTGTCCTTAAGAGTCCTAACATTTCGCTATAATCTTCAGTACTTTCCAAGTTAACGAATTACACCGCGTCGGTTACGTTCGATCTTTAATAAATATCAGACAGACTCTCTCGATATTTTTATAAGCATTATTTGATATCCGTGTTAAATTACTTTCATATTAAACCTGTACAATCGATAAGTAAATAAATAAATTATTCAGTTAAATGTTACAAAATTATTCAATTAAAAATAAAATATCTTATCACAAACACCTTTTCAGTATTAATTCACTGAACGAGTGTACAGAAGTAATCATCAATTTAAATATTCAAATTCCAAATTATTTCTTAATCAGTAATTTAGTTAGGCAGATTGACGATTATTTGGATAATGGAAATCCCTTATAAAAAATTTAGTATTATTTACTTAATAAAGAATTTACAGTTCCATTTTATTAAATTTTCTATTCATCATAAATTTGAAATTTAGATTACCAATTATTTTTCTATTTCAAAATTACGATTAGTATATTTGAACCTTAATCAATGTAAGTCAGAAATTCTTTTAATATTGAAGAATCGGAAGATTGATGGTCACCCCTGCTCTTGAACCATATAATTGATTCGATTTTTTTCGAAATGCTTGTCATAATAATACCCATTCAATAAGATTGAAGAATTACCATGCCACCCACAGCAAGGTAGTTTCACTCTCGTTTTTATAGTTTTTCGCTGAAATTGCTTGCACGCACCTGATAACTTGAGAAGAATTGAGATGGAGAATTTTAGATCTTATAATAATCACGTTTGGTATTTTGAACGAGCGAAGTCGGATCAGTACTTTCGGAGATCCTCAATTCTATACACTGAGAAAAAAAATTCTAATATCTAAAACATATTTTCTTGAGACAAGTAATTTTTCTTCAATTGCTCAATTCTACCGGCTCCGGTACGTTTGGTCCAAAATCTTTTGGTCCAATCTCTTTTCGTCCAACGTCAGTTCGTCCAATGAAGTTTTTGATGCAATTTTATTTCGTCCAATCATTCTTTAGTCCAATATTTGCTTTGTCCAATGTGATTTTGGTCCAAAAAAATGCACTCACAGTTGGGAGGTATGGTCTCACACTGGGGTCCATATTCGCTGTGGCTTCTTGGACAATTTGATTCACCGTTTGACCACGGACAGCTGCCTTCCTTTTAATTGCATGTCGTGCTTGTGCCACTGGAGCTCGTGATGCTTCGGCAGTGTGGTGGTGGACTACGAATTTTTCCACTTTATGTCTATTGTTTCGAAGCGTGGTCACTACTGTTGCAGTGCACTCACGATTTTCGCACCTCCAATACTAGGCCTCTTCGCCATTTTTTCTTTTTTTCGAGTATCTGAGGGGGTACAGAAATCCACGCACTGTTAGTTTATCTCGATCTTTGTTTGATGGAACAATTGTTCCGTACTCTTCGCCATTCGTATCCATCGTGAACTGTCCATAAAAATTCAATTGTCCGGGTTTTTAATACTTTTATTTCATTCTCCTTTGATCACTAGCCACTAGGTTTTTCGTTTATGTATTGCGCAAATTTGAATTTCGATCTGTCTTCGATGGCAGTTCTAAAGGCACTGTTGTACTGGGTTTGTACGTTGCTCGCGTGTACGTGAATCTGGTTTGGTGTCGTTATCAATGGGTAATTGGTTTTGAGTTTCTCGGGTTTGTGTTTGTATTTAGCTGTCTTTATGGTGTGTCTTAAGAAAAGTTTTTTTTGGCCGTATGACGAACAATATTTTTTGTCATGACGGCCGTAGGCAGAGATTCACGGACGCGGAGCGAAGCGGGGCGTCCGTGAAACGCTGCCTTACGGCGGGAATGACAAAAAGTAACTTTTTAGACACGCTTCGCGTGCCTAAAACGTCCCTTTTCCACACATTGTGATAAAAAATATCGTTTGATACTCGTGGGAAAAGTGTTTTTTGGCTCGTGGGAGGTTTATCGCACGAGCCGAAGGTGAGGTAAAACTCTTTTTCATCACAATGTGGGGAAAAGTAACTTTTCATCACGCTGTGACGAAAAGTTCAATTTCCGCCACATTGTGATGAAAAAGATTGTTCGTAACTCGTGAAAAAATGTTTTTTAGCTCGTGATATAAACCTCCCACTCGCCAAAAAACACGTTTTTGCACTCGTTACGAAATATACTATTTTAGGCACACTTCGCGTGTGTTAAACGTCCCTTTTGCACACATTGTGATGAAAAATATCGTTCGATACTCGTGAGAAGTGTTTTTCGGCTCGTGGGAGGTTTATAGCACGAGCCGAAGGCGAGTCAAAAAACTTTTTCCGCACTCGTAACGAAATATACTAATATTCTGCCGATCAAATTTATTTCAAACAAACAAATACCCCAAAATGTCCGTACAAAATCTCCTTATAAATTCTTGACTGAAACATATTTGTTTGGCAGAATTATATTTTTAGTAAAAATTAAAGAGAAAGCAAAGAAAACGCGTAGAGGAACAGTCGCATGTCTTATATCACACGTCTTGTTTGTTTTCCGATGAAATAAACTGAACTCCGGTAGGAGATGAGTAATGAGCCAAGATTGGTCCAGGTAGATCCGGCCTTGGCTAATATTGGACCATCATCGGCTTACCCTGGGCCATTCTTCATCTCTTATCAGGGAAGAAAAAAACACAACGTTAGACAAATGAGTTTCCTTAATCGTTATCGCGTTATTTACTTTTCTATTTTTTCAGTTGCGCATATTTTTTCTTTTTCAAAAAGAATCACTACTGATTCATCTGTAAAAAGTGATTGACCTTGCCTACCGTAATCAGCCACTAATTCCGTGCGACTCGGCGTGCTGCGGGGCAGTCAACAAGTAGCGATTGCGCGACATTTACGTGGAAATCGGTAGGTCGTACGTGAGCCGAATATACTCGTATGTCTGTACCTGTTGCAGAGATTGTTTTTCTCTATTTGTCAAGAGAAAAAATGGAAATGTGGCTAGAAAAAATGTTGAGTAAATTGTTCAATAGACTCTTTCAGCTGCAAAGATTTTCATGCAATGTGGGTAAAGGAGGTGGGGTCAGAGTAAGTGGAGTTTATGCTTCAGTTTGAAGGGCGCTTTAACAAAATGCTTAATGCCCCAGCCATCAAGCTACGGTAATAAAACGAACGCCATGATAAAACGTGGGCCGAGGTGTCCGTTTGACTGTCCATCGGCTGTGCCTGCTCTGTAATAAAAGGCGGCGCTTCTCTCTTTTGATTTTTTAAAAATATTTCTTGTAATACGTTGGTCGATTTGAAAAAAAATCATTCACAATATTCCTGATTGTCATTCATCTTCTTCATTTCATGGAATTTTTTCACTTTATGATCATGTTGTTGCCATGTCATTCTAAGAAATAAAAAAGCTAATGTAGAAGAATTGTGCTGTTCAGCGGAGAGATACTACTTGTCAGTGAGACTTTTGCGAATATTAAATGATACACAAAATATGTGGATTAGAATCGATTTAGGCGTATACTCTATGGATCTATCTTGGATGACTATTGAAGTGATGAAATCTGTCGATAGGTTCCAAGAGAATGGTGGAATGCGCTGTTCAAAAAGACATTGAATGGACAATGTTGAAGGATTGTTTGAGGACTCGTTGTCTTGCTCTTTGGCATCTACTCTCTGAGACCACCTCATGTGATTGATGTACCATGAGAGATTAACGTGAAGCACAAGTGTGTCAAGTATCGATTTTTCAAGAGCTGTCAAATTGAATTTCACAAATCTATTCAATTTTCAAAAATTGAAGAAATGTCTTGAGAAGAGATTAGAATTTCATTGTTGTTGAAACTGAGGCAGGAGAAATAATTGATGAAAATCGGTGCCGGTCGCCGGTCAAACCGATTCCCTTTTTTTCCTGGCAGGAGATGAGGTATTGGCCAAGATTGGCCGAGGGTGGCCAATGTTGGCCACCACCGGGCCATCCTCGTCCTACTCTTGGCTTTTTTCATTTTCTACCAGGATTCTGTTGATTAGAAAAAAAGCATATTTTGAAAGTTTCCTCCGAATAACTGAACAACTGCTGAGACAATTCCACTCAACAGTCAATTAGAATCGATTTATGTGGAGGCGCATCGATTATACGAAATTAATTCATATCATATCGTAATCTCAGATAAAATCGTCGAATTTCAGAAATTGTCGCTTTTTGGGGTTTTTAAGAAGAAGGCATTTTTGGCGAATAACTAACACACCGCAGAGGCGATCATTTACATGTTTTAATCAATTCTACGTTACATGAAGACGCATTGGCTGAAGAAAAAAAGTCGAATCGGTTCATTTGTTCAGGAGAAATCATTGGATAAAATTCCCGTCATATACATACATGCGCACGCACACGGACCTCACATACACACCCGCAGACATGTCTTTAAAAATGTTTCAGGATGACTCAAGAGGTCATGAAACGTGGACATTTCATCCCAATTCAGCATTTTATTTTCGGGGTCATTCCAATAACTTCACCGTTAAAAAATTTCGTCTGAATTTTCCGTGACAAATTCCGGAAATTTTTATCGTGTTCAAGTTCCACTGAAATTTTAGGAAATCTTGTCATTGAAAAATCAAATATTCTATTGATGTTCTGTTCAAATGATCTGGAAATCAATTAAATGCTTAATTTTTCACTTCAATTAGTCTGTGAAAATTGAAAAAAATCTGGAAAATTCTGGGAAAAATGAAAATTCATGTCATTTTGTTTCTGAATATTCATGTTTCATTGCAAATTCAATCAAGTTGTAAAATTTCCATTTCACTCCCACTGAAAACCCTCATGAGATTTACTATGTCTTCCATGAAATTACAAATAATTTCTAACAGTGTTCCTCGTTTTGAGTCTGAAAGTTGAAAATTAAAAAAATTTCGACCATCTGGTCTTTTTTGGAAGAATTCGTTAACAGACTTTGATCGAATTGTAATTTTTAATCAATAGTGTATAGCATTGGCTCTTGACCAAACGATCGGCTCATTTCCTTCTGTATTGGAAATCATATCATCAACGTTTTAAGCCCTATATGCAAAATGCTGTAGGGTAAGTTAGAGTGAGGTGAACATTCTCGTTTATTCTCCAACGCTATATACCATAAATTTGAGGGTGATTAGTACACTGAGATAAAAAAACTTCTTTCGCCTATATCTTACTTGCGCCAAGAAACTTGTTCATTGAAAAATACCAAGTATGAGATTTTATGTGCTAAGTATATTAGAAGTCAAGAGAGAACTGGGATTTCTCGATTCAAGAATTTCTATGACTGTACTCAGTACAAGTATTCCTAAAAAGAATAACGTACTGGTTCTGCTGAGACTTGAGATATATATAACAATTTGAGAGGAACTTGACTCAGAGATAATATATAGATTGCAACCATCTATAAATTGCAGATTGAAAAATTGAGTTCACTTCGTTATACAATACGCCTTTTTGTCTACAAATTTTTCTATAAAATTGGATATATAGAGAAAATTTTTGAATTTTTCTTATTCTCCTCGTACAAAACGAAATAATTTTTTTTTTCATCACGCTGTGACGAAAAGTGAACTTTTCGGCACGCTCCGCGTGCCTAATAGTCCAATTTCCGCCACATTGTGATGAAATAGTATATTTCGTAACGAGTGCAAAAAGCATTTTTTCACGAGTTACGAACAATATTTTTCATCACAATGTGGCGGAAACTGGACTTTTAGGCACGCGGAGCGTGCCGAAAAGTTCACTTTTCGTCACGGGCTGGACGTAGCAGCAGTGACAAAATAGTATATTTCATGAGAAGCCCCGGTAAACCGGTACTAGTAAACGAAAAGTCGAAACTTGTAAACGAAAAGACTTTCCGTTTACTAGTAAACGAAAAATGGCACAGTTCGGCACTCGCTGAACGTAACATCACTAACAAAAAATATAGTTCGGATACACGTGCGACGGGGTGTTTTAACTCGTGTGATTGGCAGCCCTCGGCTTCGCCTCGGGCCGCCAACTTCACACTCGTGAAAATTCTGTCTCACTCGTATCGAAATATACTATTTTAAATTAGAATAACCAGATTGAAACGATGGACGTCACCTTAAGTCATACTACGTTTACTCAGCTACGTTCCATTCATAATTATTTTATGAATAATTTTTCGATTGAATTAGTTCTGAAACCCAAGTTTGTTCAAATGTTTTCGCTCTTGGTCTGTTAACTATCAATAGAAGAAGAGTCAGTCAGTTTCCCCATTAATGAAGTTTATAAGTAATCTATATAATCTATTTGATATCAATCAAATTACTAATAACTGAAAAGGATGACAAATTTGATGGTATAAGTGTGCCGTTTCTCGGTAGTTTGATCAGTCTGACTGATCAGGAATCGTATGAGAATGAATTGACCAGAAGCATTGGGGAATACTAAGATCAACCGTGAAAAAAAATGCGATCTTCCTCGAAATCATTATAGTTTATTTCAATTTATTTTTCTTCCAGCATTTTATATAAATGGCCCTCTAAGTAGGCGGTGCGTAAAGTAAACGATCGATAAGGAGTCCACTGGGATATCTAATGATCCCGCCATCGGCAATATTCTCGCACGAGCCAAAGATCTTAGCCGGTTACCTCTCGGCCAATGTAACAGTACGATTGCCATGCAAGACTGAGAGAGATGGTAAATATCCAAGGGGCCCCCCGATTAAAATGGAAACAAACGAACCGGGACGTAATGAGGTCCTATACAGCGCGGGAGCCAACGTAGAACCCGTTCCTTAATTTATTCCCTCTCCCCCCTCTCTCCCTCTCGCTGGTACACAACTTTGCGTTATATCCTGGAGTCTCATCCCATTTTCTTGATACATATACCTCGGAGGAGGGGGGTCGGGATCGTTTCGCACGAGCAAACGATATTCCACCCACCCGCCAGGAATAAAACCGTATAGAGGCCCAAGATCAACGGAATGAGATAGATACACCGAGAGAGAGTGAAGGCTATCATCAACCGTAATGGATAGATAATAAAAAATAGTTTATGATTTAATAAATATTGCCAATTTATTTTAAACTGCGGGAAAAAAATATTTTACTTCAGTCGTATAGATATATTATCCCCTATAGAACAATCCGTGACCGTGACACTGGTTCTTTTTCGGGTTTTCACGCTAATGTCTCTCTTGCTGTTCGATGAACCTTATATTTATTATATACTTATTCGAAAGCCTATTAAATAATTCTAACTGACATGTGAATCATTTCATTCTGATCATTTTTCATTAAGTTTTAGCACTTTTAGGCAAAAATTGTGAAGACACGACGAGATCTTTAAAATGCCATATGATTTTTCTCGCGCCATCCACTTGATGAAATATTGTGGGTGATTATATGCCGAAATTGGCATGTCACAAATTGAAAATTTTCTATTTTTTTAGCCTTTTGCCCTGAATTACAATTTTTTGGCTGGATTGTCCTTGCATCGAGTTTAAAGCTCATTGAATAAGCTTCAAATTGAGAGATCAGCCGTTCAGGTTCGACCATTTTTCACGGAGTTATGAGACTTTTTGTCAAACTTTGATTTTTTCATGTTTTATTTGAAAATTCCAATTTGGCTGTATTTTTCTATCCTTTTGAGTGAAATCAACAGAAAAACAAATACATCATTTTGAAAGGCAATTGTTATTCGTTATTTTTTTGCCATTCATAATTCCTTCAGCGTTTTAGTGCTGCATTGTTGTAAAAAATTAGTCGAGTTTAAAAAATTGATTGAACCATCAATTTCCTGCAGCTTGGCTAGTGCGTCTCGCCTAGTGTATCAAATTAATCATTGCATCAATAAAAAAGGAACTCCTTAAATTAACGAGAAACCTTTACCCGATAAAAATGAATAATTTGTCTGCACTCGTTTCTTCATTCGACAAGGAAGAAAACAAGATGAGCTCTAGGAATTAATTGTCGTCTGACTGCATACATTTACTTACTACTTGAATCCTCCCAACCGATTCTCATTCCAGATAATTCTTACCTGAAACAGAAAAGCATTTACAAAATTACATTATGCAACTACTCACAAATTTAAACGGGTTAAAATAAAAGGTTGAAAGCATAAAAATATCGTCTCAGTGAACATCATCAAGATCAGCTACAAGG
>NW_021680653.1:384121-405283 GCF_001412515.2 Diachasma alloeum
CCCCCCCCCCTAAAAAATGCTATAAAAGAATGCAAATGGAAAAGTATATATGAGGTATACTGCAGGAAATAAAAGACAGGCGAGACAAGTAAGAAAAATGAAAACAGACCGATGAAATGAAATTATTAAAATTATTGTAATAATGGGATAATCTGCTACTCAACTATTCGAGCCAATTTCTCCCAGCGGTATACCGCTTCAGTTTGCCCAGTACAAGTCTCATCAAGAAGTCTTTTAATTGCGCAATTGACGGGACACGCGACTCCTCTTAATTTTTTTTTGTCGTGTAGACCGTTTCACACAGTTGATATTTTATAAGTGGAGACCGTTGGAATGAATTCGATTGCCCGATTACGTATGAAACACAGATGATAATCCCGCAGATGGCGAATTTTCCATCCATAGATAGAATTAAGAAAAAAAAACTCATGTATCAAGTTGACTTGAGGATTTACGTCTTCAGGCATTACTTGATCACCCAGTATGGTATTAAAAATGTCCATCATCTGAACTCTGATCATTAAGTTTCACCTTCGATAGGACGTTACTTTTATCTATTTTTTCTTCTTACCCACCAGTCCATCCAGTCAACAAATCCTGAAAGTCAAAAACTAGAGTAGTATTGATGCTGTCGATTGAAGACATTTTTACAAGATTATTGGAATATTTCTGAGGTCTTCCTCTGCCTTATCTCGTATTTGTTTACTCGATGGCAGCTTCTGCGAATTCATTTGACCACACAATCCTGCTCAGTCATGGCACTGAAGCGATAGGAAGTTGGTGAAGTATATATCTCGTAAGAGAGGCATACGCCATTGGATCCAGAACACTGCGGTCTCGTTAGCTGGGGGATTAATTACGAGTCGTTTCGCCAGCCCAAAGAGCCATTTTCAACGCCTCTTTCGCGCGCCGACTTCTACGTGTATACACCCATAATACTCAAGCAACATCATGTCTTATACATAAAACATGTTCTCAATTTCTCCGTAGAACGTGTGTGAATCAAATTCCTCTTTCAATGTTTTGAGACCAAAAAGCGAGAGGTAAACAGTGTCTTGATTCATAGTTATGAAAAGACTGTCTGGTAAAAATTATTCTGTTGACATCCCCAGATACGAAAAGTCAAACGGGCGAAGATTGGGCCAGTACTGGCAGCCAAATTACCGAGTGTTGGGTGCTGATTCTTAACCTTTTGTTTCTCCACACGAATTGCCAGTACTGTTGAATCAGTCAAGCCTCGGCACACCAAGTCTTGTCGACCTACTCACGGCCAAATATCGGCGGAACATCAAATGGTCATTCGTCGAGTAGCGAGTCTCGGCCAACAATTAATTAACCCATTGATCAGCGTAAGTCACGAAACGTATCGGTGTGAGAAGCGTAGAGAGGTCCTCAAGGTATCAGTGTGCCGTAAAAAAAGGTCCGGCTGCGCACGCACAATACCACAAAATGGTGAAGAGTGAGGTTATGTGAGGCTGTTCAGTGAGTTAAGCGTCGGGCACCAAAATTTGATAAGGGTCAAACGGGACAGACAATTCAACTACGAAACACAACACTGATAGAAGGATTGAGTTGTTGTTAACTGCCTCCCCGAGTCGAATATTAGGACCTGAATTCCCCCTTGAACACCCATCATGAGTAGGAGGACCAAGATGAAGTTAGGGTGTATTTACATTCAGAAAGCCCCCCTGGTTTCCGCCTGAACGTGCGAGTTATTTCCAAATTCCGAGGGTTCAGGAGGAAAACAGAAGGTGTGTTAAACCTATTTATCGCCTGCACCGCCGAAAATGTTTTCCACTCCATCCCCCCTGGAAAGAACCTGCAAACAGATCATCCTGGCTATCAGGGTTAATTCAGGGGATTTATGATTCCTTTTCATTCGACAGGAGGAGAAGGGGGAAAAAAGTATCAGTTGAGAAGGGTTTTCACGCCTTTAGGATGACGCAGGTTCATATAAGGAGTTGTTCAGGATGTATAGGATGAAGAAAGAAGGAAAAAATATATCAAGGAGGTAATAGGGGCGAATAAGGTCCAGATATTCGAATCGAGGAGGTAATAGGGGGGAATAAGGTCCAGATATTCGACTCGGGCATCATCATTTTTATCTGTAAACAATACTTTCTCCCTCTCATCGGCAATACATTTTATCTCAAGTTGATACGAAGTATGTTGTGTTGATGATGCAACGTACAAATGAACTTGAATATTTTCCCTTCCCGCATGATGTACCACATAATATAACGACTGCGGCTGTGAAGATTGATTCGTGCGATAGGAACCGCGGGTAACGCAAATCAACCTCGTGGGATTGATCGATGAATCCCGGCTGACGCGGCTTTATCCCAGCGCAAACATCGAACGTGCGATTCTTACATACGCGAAGGATACTCTCCCCCTCCGGGATAAAATGTCCATGTATCGCGAGAGACACGTCTTTTCCTTAACATACTTTGTACCAACGAGAACCCTAAAAGAAATTTTTTCGCAATGTATACATAACTTCCACGAGTAAAATATTTCGGCTCTTTGCTCCTGACAGCTCTCAACTCAAAGTGCACTTTTATTTTTTTTGTTTATTTCAATTTGGTTGGATCACTTTGGCTTGAAAGTGGATTAAAAAGCGTATAATCTGACAGCTGATCGGTAAAACAAGATAGGAGTATCACGTTCGTGTATTATCATAATTGGAAAGGAATTGATAATCATGAAGATACATCCAAGGGGATTTGTAGTGCATGAAAGTGACAAAGAACTTTGTTTATTTATAATAGCATGTGAGGAAATATATTTTCAAATTCAATAAAAAATCAGTTTTTAAATAGGGTTTTTTTTACCGTAGTAATTATTTTCAAAATGCAGATGACAACCGGTTGGTCTAAGCGGTCTTCAGCAATTTTATAAACGTAGAAATGAAGTTGAATTTGAAGAATTATTTGCAATGGCTCGTAGAAATGCAGTTGATGTTAATCGCAATGAAATTGCGATGGCCCATTGGAAAGAATTTTTCAACTTCAACTTCATTTCTACGTTTCTAAAATCGGTTTCAGATGCCAACCGGTTGTCATCTGAATTTTGAAAAAAAAATCATTTAAAATTAGGATACTTCTTCAGTAAATTTTCGGCGTCTAGAGTGGGTACTGCCAGAAAAAAAATCTTGACCAGAAAGGAAGTTTATGAGCGGACGAACGGAAGTTTCAACCAAACAGATTTTTCTTTTAATTTATGATATACAATTTATCAAGAGGCTATAATTTTTATCCTCAAAAATGATTTCCATTGATACATCGTCCAACTCAAATACGCCAGTGTATTTATGTAAACAAAAATAAGATAGAATTAACAAGTGCAAGAGACACCGGAGACAGGTGGTATTGCATACGCGTGCGCAAACGTCCTAAAGAATCCACGCAAAGTGAATTTCAATTTTCACTTGTCCGCAGGGGCGGATGATTGAGAGAGGTCCATCTCAATCTCCCTCTTCCTCTCTCTTCATTATTTATATTCCCTTCATCTTAATATTTCAAAAGAAAAAAGAAAAAAAACTTTTACTCCCAAACATATGTTGGAAAAAAATTATATGCACTCGTATCTTATTCATTTTGTGTTATCTTTCATAAAATGTCTTATAACGGACAATTCGTGCGGTGAATCAGAGGTATAAGCCATCAGAGGCTACAGGCTTACGTAATCGTCAAACACTCGGCGCACACGATCTCCGGTGCCGCTGGATATCACTTTGTAGTCTGACCGCGACATTCTGCACCCCCTATCAGATCCATCTCTGATGCCTTTGTGAGCGACGCGCGCGCCAAGGGCGGAGAAGAAACAACACAAAAGGAGGATAAACGTAAAAACACGAGGATACTATGCTCTATTACACATGCAAAAAAGCGTGTATCGTTCAACTCTTTTTAGCGAAGGATTTTCGGTCACTATTCGTGGTTTATGGATTCAACGAAGCTAAAGGGGTAGAGTTGGGTGCTTCTGTTTAATCGTTAATATTTAGGAAACCGGGAGAAGGAATTCGAAAACTTCTCACTCATTAAGAAGAGTATGGAATGGGCGTGTAATGGTGTAAAGTTTTGGCATTCCGCCTCTCGTTCTTGAGATATTTACATTTCACCTCACCTACTCCACATTGTGAAGTATAGCGAACGATTGTATGAATCATTTTTTATGTACTATTGAATTTTGGACGACGTTGGGAATGATCAGTTTTCACACTTGAGAATTCGTTCATCTGATATCTTGAAAACAAATGGTGAAAAAAATTGTCCCGTAGTGAATGGAATGAAAATCTCCACAACATTCCAATAACCGACAAGAAAACAATGACTTAATATCGGATTGAAAAGTATAGACCCCTGACTTTGAACATGTACAGTGTGAACAAAAAAAATCGGAAAAATATGAAACCGGTCTCATTTCATTTTTGAATTATTATTGCGTTTATCCAAAAAGTTTTTTTTTTTTAAATAACGGTCTCCATTTTATGGCGAAGAATGTCGGAAAAAATACCCTTTTTGAGGTCCTTTACGGGATATGCAACTTTGACTATTAATAACTTGAGTCCCAAGGATGAAAAAAATTGGTCTCTTAATACCTTATTCTTGATACACAGTTAAACATTTTTATCTGAATTTTCCGTGCCAAATTCTCGAAATTTTTAATGTTCCAATTGCCTGAAAATGAATAGAAATCAGAAAATTCTGGTAAATAGATTCTTGAATTTTCAGGACAGTAACACTGAATGCGATTTAGGGGAGAAAAATCATGAAATTTCATTTTTTTTCCAACAGTGTACCTTGAACAAAATATTCACGCAAGAATTAATTCTTTTCGATACTTTATTCTATTATTATTAATAAAAAAGACATATGAAGAGAGAAATCCATTTGAATTCGGTGAATTACCTCTCCCAATTGAATGAGGAAAATAAAATGCCATCTGTTCTTGTTTTCAATTTCATTTGCCACTCACAAATAATTTCACTCCTTCTTTTTATCTCTTTTCGTTCCTTTCTTTCGATTGCAATCTCATGAACCGGTCGATTTAGTCCTCCTGAAATTTAACGGACCACCGCGCGTAAACGCTCCGGAATTCAGATGCCGGAAAAAAGACAAGGGTGTGAGTAACAAGAGACCCAGTCACTTGGTTAAAGAAAATAAAAACACAAAAAATACATATGTAGATAGTACGGAGGGGACTTGTAATGTAGCAGTGTCGAAGAGGCGGAGGTGCTGCGGAGTAGTGCAGTGGTTCAGTATGGTCGGGCGTGTCGGCAAGATACTCGATTATGATCTCACACCGAGATTGCCTCATGTTCCCTTGATCCTCTTCCCTGGCTGGTAGCTCCTTGGTGGAAGAATAATACCGCGTAACACGGAATCCCCCTCAATTTACCTATAAATCAAACGTCCTCCTCGGTAAACACAACACTTTGCGCACTTCCACAAACTGTTACATCGTTATTCTCACACTGGAATTAATATCAATGTGACAATTGCATCGACATCACGAAGCAAAATAAAAAAGTTTGCTGCTCTGCACGTTCCCATATCGTTTGGGCCCCTTTCTTATTCAATTAATCACAAATGGCAAACAAAAAAACTCAAAACCTTACAAGATTTCCATCTCAACCAAGAAAGTGTACACCAATAAATCGATCCCATGAGTGAAGGGAATTTGATAAATTCACTACACCTGATTCTTAAATATAGAACTGAAAATGCATACTTACTTTATTTTATTCTCGACTATATTAGGTTAATACAAGCGTTTAAAAATAATGAACTATAATGAAATATTTGTCTGATGAATTTGATTTATTATTTCAATTCAAATTATTATTCTGCAAACGTGATTGTACATTCTTGACCGAAATTAACTTTCAATTGTGTTTAATTGGTGTAAGTTCATTTGTGGGATTGCATACCGTTTTGATAGCCCAATCAAGGTCCCCCTGGACCACTATGATTTTAATTAAGGTTAATGACTCATTTTTATTACATTTTTTCAAAACGTTGAAGGTATTAAATAACATTATCAGCCCCCCCCCCCATGAACTCCCTGGAATCTCCAACGAGACATCTTCATATTATACCTCTGTGAGAGGCACGAAAATTCAAGCAAAGAAGCGAGTAATTACTTTTTCTTCCAGCAGTAAAACGCGAGCATCTCTCAGGTACACCTCTTCTCCCATATTTCTGTGCGGGCCTTGTACTTCATCTTCAGCGAGAGCCTTGTTGTAACATTCACCGGTTTTCTTTTTTGTTTCTGTTTTTTTCTTCATTTTCGTTGTTTTCATCTCATTTCTCTACAGTGAAGATTCCGTGAGAGGTCGGACCACCCCCTCGTAAATAACGGATTCGCACACTTGAGAGTTGCTCTCGTCAACGCTTCGCCGCGGCATTGCTCGTTTATTATGCAAATCATAGCTCGTAAAATGTGTAACACCCCAGCGTCTATTTAATAAACGAGTGCAATAAGTGATATTATATAGAAACAACTTTCATTCTGTATTGTTGGAAGAAAATTAGTATCCTGTTTTGCTCTTTTAGATATTGAGAGTGTTGCTAATAATGTGCAAGTTATGAGGTGTCAGATGAGCGTGAAGAGTTTTCCACCTTCCTCATTCGAAACTTCGGGAAAATTTTCCATTCTGTTTATTCCTATTGGAAATGGAATAATTTAAATAACCAACCCGGTACATAAGTGAAAAGAAACTTTATTGCTTTGAATTTATTTAATACGCGCGGAAGACACATCCGCCTTGGACCTCTGGTGACGTGCAATCAATAGGTCCTATTCATTTAATTCTATTTAGACTTGAAAACCAAAGTATTAACATCATACACAAAGAAAATTATTTGATGAATTGCACCAACTAGTTGTTGAAATTCAACAACTGGTTGGTAATTCATTTTTGCAACAACTAGTTGGCGAAATTCACAAAATAATTTCCTCCGTGATAGTCTCCACTATTAGAAATTTTTTGAAATTTCGTGGAAGATATTATATAGTAAATCTCATGAAAGTAACATTGAAACGGATTTAGGGAAAAAATGGATATGAAATTTCAAGTTTTAATTAAGTAGAATTCACGGAAATTTATGAGTTTTCAGTGAAACATGTTTCAGTGGACATGAATTTTCAATTTTTCACTGAATTTTCATGATTTTTCTGAATTTTCACCGAATAATTGAATTGAAAAATCAAACATTTTATTGATTTTCAGATCATTCGAACTGAAAATCAATAGGATATTTGATTTTTCAACGACAAGATTTCCTGAAATTTCAGTGGAACTTGAACACGATAAAAATTTCCGAAATTTGCCACCGAAAACTCAGACAAACATTTTTAATAGTGCACACTACTCAGAATTGTAGCCCATAAAAATGTTCTTCATATCCGAGTCGAAACATAGAGAGAAAATACAAGATTAATTATTCCGTCATATTATTTCAACCAAAAATTAAAAAACTCAAAAATTACTTATTGTTATCCTCTTTTATAAATTAACAAACTAATGAATGATGACTGGAGCGTGAACAACTTTTATCAATCATTAATTTTTCAGGTAAAAATTTTGATGGATTCATACTAAAACTCAGTAAAGTATTGTCCTTAACAAAAACAGAAAGATTAACAAGTGCAAGCCAACACACAAACGGGTAATAAACACAAAAGGGGATCGTCTCTAGGTCACTGACCAACGAAAATTACGTCAGGTTTGGATATGGTAATACAGCATTCCACCATCGACACCTATGTCGTATTACACCGTGCTCCAGTAATAGTCAACCCATACTTGTATTCCCTTAGTATTAGTTCGATTTGCTTCGAATCGTTGTCAATGGAAAAAAACAAAAGAGATGAGAGTGCAACACAATGAGAATCATGAGAAAAATAGAATTGCAATTTTTCAGACAAGTTTGCATTTTCTTATCTCTAAACGAGGATAAACATCTTGTAAATTGCCTGGCACACGCGCATATACTGTATATATGTCCTGCTGCACATAGTATTATACCCACGCGTGTGATATATCAACGCAAACTTCTTTGCAGCCACACACACCAACAATTCTCTTTTCCGTGTCGAGTAGATAGAATGTATATGATAACGATGATTTAATATTTCTCAACCACCAAATGAACGCTAGGGATTAATATCTCGTAACACCTTAATTTTTTATCAGCCGAGGAAATCATTCAACACAAATCGTGCGGTACTATCAGTTATACTTCAATTTCGTACACATTTTCATCCGAGAATTCAATCGTGAAACATTCAAAAATTGAAAATTTTTGAAGTGAGCAATAATTCTGAAATTTTATACATTGAAATTAATTTTTTTTTATTGTTTAAAGTGCTCAATTTATTATAAAATTATTTACACTGTCGTTGGATGTATACATTGTTCAAAATTTCTGTTTATTCTACATTATTCATATAAAAGCGTTAAATTAAAGATCTATCATTGATTACTTTCTAATCTACAATTTTATGGTGCACTTTCCAGTAGTTGCAAATTTGCTCAATATATTCGAAATCAGTTGCTTCATTGAAATTCTTCTTGAGATTTTGATGTGTGTGCCTCAAATATAAAATGAACATTATCAAGAATTCCAACATTTATTATATAATTTCGTACTATTTATCTTATCATTATTATTAGTTCCTTCTAGTGTTGGGGAGGGTGGGGCAAAATGAAACAGTCGAAAAATGACTATTTGACGCTATTCAAGCTAAAAAACTTTTTTATTCATCTTATAACTCCATTGATTACAATTCAATTGATTAGATTAAGCCATTTTCCTTTTTCCCAATCTGGGGTTTCCTCTGGACATTGGATTTTGCTGTTTCATTCTCGTTTCAATCAATCCATTGACACAATTTTCTCCCGTCAAAACTTCTCAATAAGTTTCCATTTTACTGAACGGAAAATTATTATTTTTATCAGTAGTCTCAATAATAATAAAAAATTAATAAAAAAAATTGTTAATAAAAAAATTTTATTTGGCCTGAATTGCGTCAAACAGTCGTATTTTCGACTCTTTCATTTTTTTCCTGCAAGGTGCGGGCCTCATCCAGGAGCTAATTGTCCTCTGAATAACATTATAAAACGGCGAAAGTGGACGCCACCAAAAACGGTAAGGAGTTGATTCCCATATGGCGCAGATAATAAAAGGACCGAGAATAAAAAGTGGGGAGAAAAAAAGGAAAAAAAAATCCAAATCCTCGTGAAATTTAATTTGTTCCATAATTTAAATCTCACATATCGTAACCTTAAAGTGCCGCTAGAGTACTAGAGTGGAAAATGTAATTGAGTGGTAGCATGCTTAAAAGATGGTTGTTTAGTTAAGAGATTTGGCTGAGATAAGTTCCTCGGTAAATAATGTAATAATGTAATGCTAAATATATATGAAGTTCTCTATGGTACGCCTACACATTAAAGTCATCTATTCCCTGACACGAAGCCCCCATTTTCAGTCTGAAATAAATAATAACCAGATGAACATTATTTTCTTTTCCTCATCAATCATTATGCTTGTTGTTTCGCAATGAATTTAAAAACATAATCGACGAAACAATAAGGAATTTGCGACATTTGATTTCAATTTGGCAATGACATTTGATCAATGACGAGATTTTGACTGACGAGATTCCTTGAAATTTTGAGGAGACTATCACTTGCTAAAGATTTCTATATTGTGTGGGAAATTTCAGCCGGAAATATTCAATAGAAGAAATTATGAAAGAGTTTAGAATTGAAATTATGAAAATGAGTATGGAATGAGTGGGTTTCGGTTAGGCTAACTATCTGGGTGTCATTATACCCTGAATATTTCTCACTATGAATACTTTAATGAGTTATTCATATTGTCTTAGACTGCCGAGGAATTTCTCTTCATGGAAAAAAATATCAGAGAAATTGCAGTGCTATGACACGGTAAAATAGATTCATTTAAAACGAACCCAAAAAACTTATGTTGCCCTAATCAAAAATTTTGCTACGCTGTTGGAAAAAAAATGAAATTTCATGGACAATTAACTACTAATTTTTAGGATGGTGATAGTAAATGCGATTTAAGGGAAAAAAACATGAAATTTCAGGTTTCACAGAAAATTCAGTAAAATTCCAGAATTTTAAGCAGTATAAAGACGAGAATTCCGCAATTTATTTAAATTTCCAATCTAATATGAATATTCAGTACCAAATTATATTGAATCTTCAGTGAAATCTGAAATTTCATGATTTTTTCCCCCTAAATCGCATTCAGTGTCACTGTCCTAAAAATTCGAGAATATATTTACCGGAATTTTCTGGTTTTCCATTCATTTTCAGGGAAAAATGGAACTGGAATTTACAGTTCTCTTTGATTTTCCCACGAAATTCTGAATTTTCAATGGAGAAATTCCTTGAAGTGTCTTTGAAGCTGTGTGAGTACACAATACGCACAAGAAGATGAAATGAAATTGGATTATATGAGATTATTTATTCTTCCGAGCTCTTTAACCTTTCAATAATATGGTGGAAAATTCAGAAAATGTAAAGCGAAATAACTTGAGACTCAACCCAATTCTTGACCCATCGACGGCGCAATTGTTCAGCACATATAGCGGCGTAGTGGTGATGACCACGTAACGTTATACTTTCTTGTGAGGCAAAACTCGCTGAATGTAATGACGGTGATTTTGGTGGAAGAGGAAATACCCGTAGTCCACTCTGAATGCTTCACATTCAGTTTTGATTAATCGCAGAACGAGGCAACCGATTGCGTGGCAATTTGTCATGCCCTCATGCCAAGAGCGTCAAAAATTCATGTGTTGTTATTAATGAATCTGCAGTGAACTTCAATCGAATAACCAAAATAAAAATTGGAGGAGAGAGGAGATTGAATCAAAGTTGCATTGGCTGACAAAGTTCTGGGTGAAAAAATTAAACCGGTAAATGATAAAATGTTGATACAATGATTTTTATCAAAGAAAAAATATTGGAGAATATTGGAAATAATTTATACCAGGGCCGGGGAGTGAGAAGAGAATTAAATAATTAGTCAGTCACTAAAACACTCAAGCGACACTCGCCTTCTTCCAGTGTAGGGAGGCGTTGCCCGGGAATTAGTACCTCTGAATGACGTCGCTCCAAACCAGTGAGCTCTTTTTTTTTCGCGGGAGGACTACTGGATATATACGGTGCAACACGTTAGGAAGAACCAATGGGGCTGCGTTAATTAATACCAGTGAGAAATGGATGGACCAATGTCGAGTAATTATTACTGATTAACTGGAACACATTTTGGGGCGGTGGGAAGCGATGAGAGTTCCTTTGGGCCCACGGCAGAATTTTACAAGAGGGGTTTCTGTTCTTTTTTTTTTCATTCTTGACGATTGTCTCGCTGATAATGAGGGTAATAGGGGAGGATGGGGCAAAACGGCCCCCCTTCAATCGTCAATATTTTCCGATTCAATAATCCGATTGGGATGAGTTAGAGCTCGTTTTGAAGAATGAAAAATTATCTTCAAAATGAAGTTGAAACTGGGAATTTTCACAATGTCATTCACAAGTTATTGACAATTGAAGGCGGGCCGTTTTGCCCCCCCTCCCCTAGTTTGAATCATTTTGGATTTCGTAAAGATTTTGAGATGAGATTAGATCAGTGATACACAGAGAAAATAAAATGGTAAAGATATTACTATGGACATGGTAAAGCTTAGTATATTACATAGTAGAGCTCCCTATGTTACGTAAAATGTCCTGTAACACATAATGAAACTATTCTAAATAATTAAATATCATCCAGGAATGAAACGGGAGTAGATCAATGTTAGGCACAGAAATATCATTAATTCAAGAATGAGAATTTTTTTGTTGTAAGAACCATCTAAAAGAGAAATTATGTTTGTAAATGAAATAATGGATTCATTCAGAGAGCTCCTAATAAAGCCCATTAAAACCTAAATTAAATTTGCAGTCGCATTTTTATTCATATCAAATGAATAGTTTTATAAATGTAAACAAATGCTTTCTTTATACAAGTAAAGACTTTGCTAATTAGAAATGTGGAATCATTGGTTAGATGGCGAAGGAAAAGAATTTATTGATGTGTAATGATTCTCTGTTTAAATTCAACAAATTGTTTATTCATTTCTAATTGATTATCTACTTCTAATGAATTCACTATTGATACCATATAATAGAAGCTTTATTATTTAAATAAATATATAAATTTCGAACAAAAATATTGTAGAATTGAATAGGAACATTTCAAATAAGGAGTTTAGTTTGTCCAATTTCTTTAAAGAATTTAACAAGCGTCTTGAGTTTATGAACGCATCAAGAGCCAATCGCAAATTTCAACCGGTTATTTTAGAGATATTTCCTATGTTCGCAGGACCATTTTCCATTCACATGGTAACCATTTCTATGGACATGGTAAGAATTATTATGGAACACAGTAAGAATTACTATGGAACATAGTAAGCGTTATTATGGAACACAATAACCATCACTATGGAACATAGTAAGCATTACTATGTAACTCTTACTATGGAACTATGTAACTCTTACTATGGAACATTTTCTATGTAACTCCTAGTAATGCTCCATAGTAAGCATTACTATGGAACATAGTAAGCATTACTATGGAACATAGTAAGCATTACTATGGAACATAGTAAGCATTACTATGGAACATAGTAAGCGTTACTATGGAACATACTCTTACTCTTAGTAAGCGTTACTATGGAACATAGTAAGCAATACCATATGGCATGGTAAGCATTAATATGTAGGGACAGTTGAAAACCCTTTTACTATGTTATGATAGTAATCTCTCCTATGTAATATGTACTATTTAATTCTCTCCGTGTAGAAATTGAAAACACATAATGCAAAAGAAAAAGAGGAAAGAGTCTAACAGGTGGAAAATGTTTCAATTGTTTGGAGCTATTGAATAGAATTCGTAGCACTAAAAATCATCTTTTACTGAATTGAACAGGCTCGTGGTTTCCTTTCTCCTCAGGACATACGATGGTTTTCGCATTACACTAACGAAATAGTTAATGAAAACTCCCGTGATCAGTAGCACTGACATTCATCAGAATACCTTAAATTATTATTTATTTGACACTTGTAATAGTGGGCGATAAAGAGAATATATGAAATGCCTTTTAGTGGTGTATATTATAGTTGAACGTAAAAGGCGGCGAAAAACCAAAAGATTTACGAGATTTCTCAGGTGCAAGAGAGTGAAATTGGCACGGTTTCTCTTCGTATGATACTTGTACGATAATTCTTACCGAAAAAGTCATTTTTATCGAGGCGCAATAAAAAAAAAGAGCGATTAAAGGTAACCAGAGATTGTTCCTCAGGCAATACAAGCACCAAGATATTAGTGAAGAATATTAAACGATCACAGAATAAGTCGCAAGGAAAAACTTGAGAGTAAATTTTATATTAAAACAAAAAACAAAGGTGTGGCTGTTAGGGATACACGGAGAGAAATATTCAATAAAAATTACATATCTTTTCCGAAATTCCGGAGCGAAATGTGGTTGTAGGAAATTTTACGAAACTGTCACGGAATTTTTCCGGAACGTTCCATAATTTTTATCCGAATCTCCTGTGAAAAATTACAATACCGTCACTTAAATTTTCTGAGTCGATTCCGTAATCGGTGAGTGAATTCACTCACCGAATTGTCAGTTCCGTAATTTTTACTGAACATTTCTATCCGTTTAGGCGGAAACGTGTGTGGCCTATTCAGGCCGATTTGTTTTTTCTTTTATTACGAAAAAATCGCAAATTCTGCAAATTTTATCCGAATAGCTGAACAGCCGCTAAAACGATTTTTAATCGAGTTACTTGAAGACGTATCTATTACAGCGAATAAATTCAAATAACATCAGTTATTGCGTAATTGAAATCGTTCAATTTGATGAAAATAATTTTCTGCTATTTTTCACTTTTTGTTTGAGTTACTGAAAAGTCGCTGAAACAATTATGTTCAAAGACTAATTAGTTCTACGTTGCATAACTGTATCGATTGCATTAAAAAAAATGGATCGATCGAGTTTTTCAGGAAAAATCGGACAAAATTTCATTCACACATACACACACAGATCTTCCAAACCGTTTCTTTTTCTGGGATCATTACAATAACTTCGTCCCTTTGGATCGAGATGTTGAAGAACGATCTGAATACTAGACACTATGCCAGATATTTTTAAGTTATTTTATTAATAAAAACCATTAAAATTCGTCGGTTTTTGTAATTTGGAAAATGCAGGTGATTTTATCGTCGTCGTCAGCCCCCGGAACCCGATTATAAAAAAAAAGACACAAAAGCGGTTTAATCCGCAGTCTCTCAGTGGAAGTTCCCAGTATAACGACTTTCAATTCCTCCACCAATTCAACGGCCATACATCACTGCTTGGTAGATACAATGGAGACTTGGATATACTCCTTTGCAGCGGCTACTCCCGCATGGCGATAAATATCTTATTGTCCGTGAGCGAGAATACGCATGGCATATAACGCTTTTCATGAGTGAAAAATTGCATTGATTTAAGTTTTGAGAATACTGGGTATTTTCCGCTCATGGTATAAAACTTCTCACCGTTTGTAAGTATGTAAAAGAAAAAAGAGGGTTTTGTTGATGCTTTCATTCAAATGTAATTGCGTAATATTTTCATACTCTGTCTACTACTATTTAATCCGCTCAAAATTCATTGGAATATCTCAATTAATGATGAACGAAAAAGGCGTGAATTACTAAAACAAAACGAGAGTGGCTGTAGTGGTCACGCGGGGAGTGTATGGCTCCGGCGGTCATCCAAGCTAAGCAGCATTCAGTTTGCCCAGTACTTGGATGGGTGTCCGCTTAGGCACACCTAACCGCGTGGGACTACAGTCGCTAGGCACGAATGTGTAGATAACCACTGTGCCCATTGAGTCAGTGTGACCAATGAACACAGTGGAATCCCTGTATTATCGGCCGGCTGCACGACGGAGGTTTTCCATGGTTTTCCTGGCAGTCCGATCCCGAATGGGGTGCAGTTGGGGATAAAGTAAGTCGGCCCATGGTAACGCAGATAGGGAAGGGAACAAAATGTAAAAACCCGAGAGGGTATACATATGGAACCAAAAATAATAAAAAAATACTAAAACAAAACGAATTCCTCAAATCGAAAAAGGTTTACCACAATCGTGCTCTCGGTTCAATTGCTTGATGCAAAGGGGGAGATACAATGTATTCAAGTTTGTTGTAATAAATTCCGATTTTTTAGGCAATTAACGCGGAGAATGGGATCATATCCTTACGGATGAACCTGGACACTTCAGATAAATTTCTGAGAATGGAAAAAGATAGGGAGATGCTCCATGCAAACAAAAAAAATTTCCATTTTGGAAAAAAAAAGTATTTTTTTTAATTTTCGGAGCCATTGTTACAAGGGAGGGGGTTGTTGCCCGACACAGGCATCTGTAAACTTTAGAGTGAATGCTTGGAAACTTACGTGGAATAACTTCCTTGTTGTTTAATTAGGCTGAAGCCTCTTTTAATCACCCCTTTTTTACTTGAATCACTTTTAATATTTAATCATTTTATTACTCCTATAGAATAATCCGTGACCATGAGGCTGGTCCTTTTTCTGATTTTCACGCTAATGTCTCTCTTCGTGTTTGATGCACCTAATGTTTTATACTCACTCGAAAGCCCATTGAATAAACTTCAAATTGGCACGTGAATCATTCCATTCTGATCATTTTTAATTAAGTAATAGTACTTTTAAGCAAAAATTGGTTTTTCGTGCTTTTATTTTTTTTATGTAAGGCATTTTAAACCATTTGGTTTACTCCGCCATCTATCCCCTACCTAACCTTGCGGCTGTGGCCGACTTGCTACACTGTACCGCATTTGCTCCCGCGAGAGAGATGAAGAAAACCACAAAAAACCTCCGTCGGTACAGTCGATTCCTCTATTAGGAACCTCCCGCTCGTCCAGGGGGCCTATTCTCGAAATATTTCCGTGCACAGAAGTGGCTTCGTAGACGAATTGCGTATAGGACTCATATAGGTGTTCCGTCAACGGAGTCGATTCCGCGCACGAAAATATTTCGAGAATAGGCCCCCAGAGCCGGGGTGAGACGGATCCCACCAGAATCCGCCCCAGGCGAGCCCCTTAACCCCCTTTAACGGAAGTTAAGGCCCCCCCCCCAGTCGGGATCCGAAGCCCAGCCACCCTTTCGAGCCCCCAACCCCTGTTTCCAAAAGCTAAAAAACCCGACCGGACTGGGACTCGAACCCACGACCTCCTAGTGGCCAAGCCGAACTAACGATTTAGTCACCGCGACCACTGGACGTCGGTAACTGCTTTTACTTCAAAATCAATTTTTGCTGGATTTTTCTATTCTTTCGCGCCAAATCAATCGAAATGATATACCATCGTGAAGGGCATTATTCATTCTTCAAATTGATGTATTGAATGCAATTTGGTTGAATTTCCATGAAGTTATTGGAGATTGTTTCTCTTTTGAATGTCATGTCACACCCTGAAATTCACTCTTTCCATCCATTATTGGACCTTTCCACTTAACCAATGAGGATTTATTATACACCAATTTGAAGACTTCAAGTAGGTCTTTGAAATGACGTAATCCTCACAATCCTCACTACATCCACTCGATCAATTGTTATGGGTGATTATGTGGCAATTCACGATTCCTTCATCGTTTTAGTGCTGGATTGTGTCGTTTCCGCCAATATTCAGTGGTATTAATGAAGTCAGGAATTAGTCGAGTTTAAAAAATTCATTGAAGAATCAATTTCATGCAACCTGGTTAGCGCGCGCGAAGCCAGTGGATAAAATAATCCGTGGATGATGGCTGGTAACAAGTGAATGACGATACAATACGGAGTGGGATGATCCAGCTCATGAAAGTATTGAACATAAATTCCCAAATGTAAGAACTACCCTCCTTGATTTAACAAGTGTATATTATACAATACAAAGTATACGAATAATATTTAATCAATACCAACATTGAAGAAAGAAACCTCCAAAAATGATTAATTTATTAAACATCCAATTACGTATTGACGTGGACGGTTGTCCCAGTGATAGATCGTCGATTCCACGATGGAATCGTGGTTCCCCATACGATCATTTTCCCGAGAAATTCCCTCAGTGGTCATGAACCGCGGATCGTTAAAGTTGAATGTCGTGCTGCGGAACACAAGTGCAGGGCTTCCACTACCTTTTAATAATTCAACAAAAGAGCGAAAGAAAGTATAAAACTCCCATAATTTTTTTCCTCCCTTTTCAATTACAAGCCCCCAGAAGATACGAGAATCGAATAAAAACTCAATAAAACAATGTGTTATAACGAGCCTTAATCATTCAATTAAATCATACGGCACTATTGGTTTATGACAAGTGGAATTATTTAATACTCAAACGACAGAGAATCGCGAATTCGAGTTGGGCATTTGCGAAAGTCGCAGGCCTTCTTTGAGCTCGTAAAAACGCGCTTGTGACCGACCTGATTTTTTAATTTCCTCGTTACATGGGGAGTTTCACTATATATTATATATATATATGTGGCGTTGAAGGCCATATATCCATACGATTCCTCGACCTCAGTCATCAAATGGACATTACAAATTATGAAAACCATTTGATTAACAAATGCATCTGGTTTCATGAAGAAAATGAAATAACTAAAAAATTATTGCATAAGATCGATGGAAATGTCATTAAAATTTTTTAATTGCCGATATTTTATTAATTTGTAGATCTCTTTTTATAAGAATGAGGAAGCGAGCCTAACGAATCAGAGGATATATATGATGCTATTAAACAAGAGAAAGAGAAGAAGCGAAGAAGCAGATATGAGAAAGCGGAGCATTTTTTTCTTATTTCACAAGAGAGTGAAAAAAAGGCGAATATTTCGGCACCCGTTAGGTTGCACTACACTGAGATGGAGACCCCACTGAGAATATTGCAGTGAGTTTGGCAGTGTCTTTATCAGTTAATAATGACGCAAGCATCGACTGTCGACTGCACACGCTTGATAACCCATCGTGTGAAATTGCAATTGGCTGAGTAATTCACTTTAAATGCCCTGTGTTATCTTCAGCGATGAAACCTCAATTAGTTGAGATGAGAAACAAGCAGCAATCGGTCGGAGTATTGCTAAAGTGTATTTTATATCCCATTTTGCCCGCATGGAATATGCGTTATAATGTTGTATCGGAAAATACCGAAATCAACAATGCACAACTTACCTACTTGATCTTGGATCAGGTACACAGAAAAAAAAATGAAATTTCATGGACAACTGTCCATGTTAACTACTAATTTTTAGGATAGTGACATTGAATGCGATTTAGAGGGGAAAAAATCATGAAATTTCAGGTTTCACTGAAAATTCCGTAAAATTTCAGAATTTTAAGCAGCATAAAGACAAGAATTCCTCAATTTATTTGAATTTGCAATCTAATATGAATATTTAAGGCCAAATTACATTGAATTTTCAATGAAATCCGACATTTCATGATTTTTTCCCCCTAAATAGTATTCAGTGTGACTGTCCTGAAAATTCAAGGATATATTTACCGGAATTGAGTTTTGAGGCTTTCACGGCCAATATTATTATTCATTATGATAGCGAACTTTTAAAATTTTTGCAAATTTGTCCAACTTGGACAAGTTGAAAAAAGACATGAGAACCCCACCTCCCACTTTTTCAGCAAAAATTCGCTATCTCCCTTGGTTTCTTAGATATTTTTGTAAAACGCCAACGATAGCCCACCCTTTCATAAAATATTCCTCTTTGCTAAACCCCCCTCTTTACAAGCCCCTCCCCCCGGACATCATTTCTAGCCCCCCTTTTTGCAAAATTCCCCTTCAAAAATTGAAAAAAAAAATTTTAATTTTATAATTAATCACAATTTTGATGATTAATTTTAAACAATTTTTTTCTAAAACTTGGAAAAAAGTTTCTAGATTTTTGAAACCTGAAGGTTAGAAATCACGGTTTCTAAAATTTAGAAACTTTTTTCTAAAGCGAATATACTTTTTTCTCTGTGATATTGAATTTTGAAGAAATTAAGAATTCGGAAAAAAGTCGCCTGAATTTTCACGATTTTCAGTCATTTTCATTGTCGTATGAACCTGAGAAATAATGATGCCGTCGAGATTACACGATAAAATTTTTGGATAAATCAGCACGGTCAGAAAAAACATCGAAAGTTTTGGAATTATCGCAATCTCGAAAAACATGAGATCGGTGCATCAGTTCACAATTTTGGGAGGACTTATCTTGCCTGGGTCTCGACTTTTTCGTTTTTTTCTGTTTTTATATCGTCGATATATCGTAACGATATGTACATCTCTATATTATAATATAGAAAAAATTTCAGGAAAAAAAACGTAATCATTTATATAACCGTGGAATTCTCGAAAAACTGTGATATACAAGATAAATTCCATTTTGATTTTGGCAGTTTTATTCAATTAGAACGCTATTTGCAGAAAAAGCACGTTGAAAAGGATAAGTTTTTAAGGAAACGTGATGTTTAATTTATTTTCATAATTCTCAAAAAAAAAAAAATCTCATGTGATGATTCATGTCAGTTCTAAACAATCATTTGTGGTAAGAACGAGAAGCCGTGGGAAAAGGTAGAGTGCAGTGCATCGAATAGTTTTGAATTAGCCAGAATATCATAGTTGGCAAGCGGATTCCGTGTAGCATAAGCAGGAGAAGTCCCTCCACAATCTTAGAAAATGTGCTTGTGTGAATATTTAATACAGAAATGGTACAATGGTAAATAAGATGATTGCGAATCATTGAGTGATTTTTTTGGCAATATTTGTACTAGCATAAATTATACATGATTCAAACATTTCTGTTTTTTTTTATGAAACGAACATTTTTTTTGCTTTTATTCATAAAAACTTTGGCAGAGGATCAGGGAATTTGAGAGTGCAGTGTGGGTTCCCCTGGCCAAATATTTCATATTAGATAATCGGTTAGAGGAGCGCCATGGCATTTGTTACTTAACAAATTAAAGACTGTTGAGTATTAGGTGTATTCAAAAGTTCTTGGCGTTTTTTAACCCTGCTGCACTGTCTGAATTTTTCTTTTTTCAATTAAATGACTCAAAATAGAAATCTGTAACATTACATTGCTTACTTTCAACTGTATTGAATGTATTGGCGATTTTCTACGAAAAATCGAATATTTAATGTTAAATTACGCTGAATTTTTAATCAATTGAAAATTCAAGATTATATTTATTGAAATTTTGCTGATTTCTATCAAGTTGCAGGGAATAATTAAACTTACATTTGCAGTTCCCGTTGATTTTCGCATGATATTCGCAATTTTCAATGACGAAATTTCCTTGAAATTTTAGTAGAACTAAAATGTGTTAAACATTCCCTAAAAATGTATCGGAAATTTACAGTCAAAAAAATTTCAAGTGTTAAAAAAAATCGAGTTATGATGAACTTATAAAAATTCATAACTAGAATATAAGATGAAATTTCTGCATGAGACAAAAACTTTTCTCATTCTCATAAAAACTATAATATTGCTCATAACGACGATTAGAGATTGTCTTAGATTGAAGTTACTTTTTTATTCGAAAATTTATTATCCTACTTATGTGATCTGTTAAATGACGTTTCATCGAAAAAAACACTGGATTCATTTGCTTCACTGAAAAACAAAAAAAACAGAGGGGTCTCATTTTGCCCCGGTCTCCCCTACTCGAATCAGGAAATATACATCTAAATCGCGTAGATTTTATACGCGATTAAGCAATAATATGCCTGAATCCGGTATATTTATCCTCGATTCAGGATTGTGAATAAACTTCACTCCGTTATAAAATATACCCCACACAGATATATTTTTTTTTAGAAATTTGCAATATCTGGAGAAAACGCCGGGTGTAGCTGAACCCCCACTCACCCTCTATGACTGTTCCTACGTCGCTTTAGCAAAATATAAGATTAAGCTTCGTCGTGAATCAAAATAAATGTCAGTATAAATGGCGGTTTTTTCACATCTATTTCTTCATTTAAATAAGTAAATCGGTTACGGCAGCATTCAGCATTGGCGGGTTTTCCTGGTGGAAGGGGG
>NW_021680653.1:405372-438482 GCF_001412515.2 Diachasma alloeum
GGAAGGGGGGGGGGGAGGGGGGAGAGTTCAGAATACAGCGCACCCATCTAGTTGAGGAATAATCGAATTATTCAAATAAACATATAAAAATATTTGATTGTTTTTACGCACAATTGACTTCTGTGCATGTATAATATTTGCATGAAAATGAACTGTGTTTGCGTAATACTACAATGTGCAGAATTAGATATGTGTGATTCGTCTGTATGAATTCGTAAGTGTGTTAGTGTGCGGCACAGCCGTGACTACCTGAAGACCCAGTTATACTTCATTTATTACGTACCTCAAGGCTATAAAATATACAAAAACCTCAATCAAAAACCAGACCCATTTGGCAAAGAAAACTCAGTCCACCAAAATGTAGCATTAAGAATGAAATTCTTGGTGGTAGTAGACCGGAAACTAAACCTACTGCCAAGTGGACACGTCAGAGAACGTCGCGGAATTCGATCGTTGTCTATCATTAATATTTTTATTTCCCCCTCTATTAATTTCTTTTCTTCTCCCAATTGACTAGGAATCCTGACTACATCATTCTCGGTTATTGTACGCTTACAGTCATCTTCCATCAGATATCACCGCAGCGTAGGATTATGTGAGAGAACATCTTTTGTGTCGAACTTGTGGTGGTGATTGCCAGAGGGTCATCACAACTCTATATCCACGCGGGATGAGGAGTCTCGACGATTTTAAGTGGCATATTTTTGATGCCATAGCTGTCGTCCAACTGAATTGATGTTAAATGGCTCGACCCTCGACGTTCACTTGTGAATCAATGAAGAACAATCGCGAAACTAGTTAGCGCTAGCGAAATTAGCTGTTTCCGTCTATGCTATTTTCGAATTTTGAAATGACACTGATTGACGCGCCGTAAGAGAGAGAGGGAGAGAATTCTCTCCCCTGTCGGCCGTGATGCAAGGTCACTTAGCAGCCGTTGTCTCTGACATTCAATTCAACGAATTTTAACTTGATACAAACTTTATCATCATCCCTGAGTTTTACTCAACTTTTTGCTTACGAATGGAAACATTGTATTCATCAAAACCAAAATTTCTAAATTTTAGTATCTGGAGAACTAATTTTGGCCTCGAGAATTCGAATATGCTATTTTTAAACCATCTCCGAATGTATGTATGTATTTGTGTGTATGTGTGTATATGACCGATCGATTTTCGATGATAACTGAAAAAATAATCGTTCGAATCAATCCAATTGTGATTTAAAATATTCTTCCCAATGCCATCAATGAATTACACAATCGCTGTAGTTGCATGGAGGAAAATTATCAAATAAATCATGTAATCGTGGAGCGCAATCCAACTTTAGGTCTTTTTCACTCTATGTTACGCTAAAAAGTGTAAGACAAATAGTGAATTTTTCTCCCTTGTGGCGGAAAATTTACTAAACGCGAAGGTAATTTGTGTCGAAACTGTAAAATTTACCATTCATACCGTCAAAAATTATCCCATGAACGTCAATGATAACTGTATAGACGAAAAATATTATTATACAGGGAGCAGTATTTTTGGCATTCAATTGTTTTTTCTACCGAACGAATCGTGACATATTACTCGCAATAGTACATTAGAGTACAAGGGCACAAATTTCGTGTTCGACGAATGTGAAGTTTACAGGCCAAAGGCGAGGTCTGGACTCACAATCGTTGAAAACGAAGTTTATGCCCGAGTGTTTTTTAGCTCGTGGGATTATATCACTTGCCTTCGGCTCGCGATATAAACCTCCCACTCGCCAAAAAACACTTTTTTGCACTCGTTACGAACAATATTTTTCATCACAATGTGGCGGAAATTGGACTTTTAGACACGCGGAGCGTGCCGAAAAGTTCACTTTTCGTCACAGCGTGATGAAATAGTTATTTTCATCACAAGGTCCACAAAGTATTTTCTGACGAATGTGGCTTTGTAGGCCGAGCCGAAGGCGAGGCCTATAATCACATTCGTCCGAAAATACTTTTGGACCGTGTGATGAATGCAATTTTTCGTCAGAAGGCCCGTAAACCGCGATCAAACCGAGCGAAGCGAGGTTAGAATCGCGGTTTACCGGGTCTTCTCACGAAAAATACTTTTATCGCCTGATGACATAATATACTATTTACGCACTCGCATCGAAATATACTGTTAAGAATGGGTAGATTAAATAAATGAATAACTGTTTATTAAAGATTTTGGGGCAAAAAAAAGATACAGAAAGGAGTGATGCATCCGTGGAGTAGAAACGAAGATAAAAGAATAACGATATAAAAAGAGACGATCGTACATGAAGGTGGTTGAGAGGGAGGAAAACAAATACGCAACTATACTATTAAAAGACGAGGAAGTGTAGCAAGATACCTCTCTCAAATGAATTACAATAAATGGGAGATCAAGTGGGCGAGCTAAAGATGCTTCAATGAGGGCTTCCTTCGAAGCAATCATTTTTCTATTCAGAGTAATTCTTCTCCAAGACAAGAAACATCCGAAAAAAATGATTCACCAAGTAAAATAACGGGCGAACAAAAAGGTGCCGAAAAGCTCAATGAATTTCAAAGAAAGCAGATGGGCATTTCAAAATTGTATGTACAAATTACATAAACTTACAAAAAATGTATAAATAACAGTATGAACGATTTTGATAATAAGAAAGAATGCAGTAAAAAAGACAAAAAGACTCATAAATGTACATGATGGTAATAATCGAAGCGCATGTAACGGTCACGGAGGATTAACGATCCTTCGTATTATGCGAGTAGTGAAAGCAAATTCCGGTCGCCCGTGGGATACAGATGTGACAGGGTAGATAACGAGCGGGGTCGGGGGGTGGTACGCGAATCGAATGACAATCATCGTTTTTGTCTTAAGTGGAAATGCGAGAGGGCTCCGATCAATAAAACAAGACAAAACAAATAAATGAGAGAAAGAAAAAACTGACCAATGGGTTGAAATAAAACTTAATCGAACGAGGGGTACATTTGCAGTAGTTGAAATATTGGTGTGGGCACACACCGTGTGTCCAATACTTTATTACAATAATTTGATCGTTTAATTGCTAATTAAGGAGCCGATGCAGGGCTCGTGATCCTCGCGAAGGTAAGAAAGGGACGGTGAGTCGCATCTGTCGACGTTAAAGTGCAGCAGTGAGCGAATTCTCTTTATTCTACACTTGCTAAATTACGTCTTGGGGCCTGTGGAAGAACATTGTTTATTTCAAGTTAATTATCACTCCTTGAGATATTTTTTTTCCGAGCAATTATTTACGGCTAACAGAGGTTGAGTTTTTCATTCAGTAAATATTGATGGTAAAAATGATTAAATGGACACAAAACTGGCGATAGTCTCGTTAGCGATTTACAATGGAACGGAGTCAAGGATGACGATCAAACAATGAAAAGAAGTCAGCGAGTATTCGGGACTCAAGTAGATTAACGGCCGGGTAATAAGACGAGGACTGGGCTTCATTAGGCGCATTGTCGTTGCAGTGGCAAGCCCACCGCTGATTCACTTTTTTTCTCATTTCATTTGTATTTTTTTCCGTGGTTTCAAGGGAATTGTAAAGAATATCAAAGTACGTCCTCTGTACGATCAAGCCTACGACATCCGTTCTTATAGTCTCCATCTCATCTTGAATTAATTAGCACATTGTTAAATTCCCGACCTGTAGGGAGGAAGTTATTTGAGATTTGAAATGCGCGGGATTTTAGAGTTCGGGCGTGAAATTCGAAGCGAAAGTACTGAAAGTCCTTGGGATGTTTTCCCGTTTTTCCCGTGGAAAAAATTTCCCCGTCTAATTATTTCCCCGGATTTTTTTCCCCTGAATTTAGTTTTTCTGGACATGTAAAATGAATGAATGAATTTATTCCATCGTTGGAAATTAATGGAATACTAGATGTAGAAGAAATTGTCATTTTGGAGCAATTAGGTTGTTGTCTTCTTGAATATACGAGCACACATACCCACTCCGTTCATTTTAAAACAAAAATATACACAATGAAGAACATCGCTAATCTTATTCTACTTTAAATGCGTAATTTGATGATTCATTGATGATTGATTTAATTTTGAGGGTACGAGATTGATTAGGATTAAGTGTACTAGGGAACTTTGACTCTGTAAGACCAAAATAATTTATTATGATAATTGATTGTTTATTGGGACAAGAGATTGATTCGAATCTTTTTGGGGATTTATTTTGATAATGTTGATTGATAAATGATAGTAATTAAGTGATTTATGATGGATTGTGAATGTTCATCGTATTGTACTGATTATGTAGGCATAGGAGTTTGTTTTGAAATTTGGAAAAAAATTGTTTTAAAAATGTTGAATTCTGATTTGGGTTTGAAAGATTTAGAGACGTAATAAATTGAATTGATATTGGTAATACGTGTATGTGTAACCTTCATGTTTAGTGGTAAGGGGAAATCATTCCGGGGGAAATGATTCCGGGGAAATTTATTCCGGAGGAATTTTTTTCCGGGGAAATTTTTCCCGGGGAATTTGTTTCGGGGGAAAACAATCCGGGAACCATATTATCTCATTTCGAAAAAAGTCATCATCTTTTCATTCAGTAACTTCTTCCTTAGCCCGAAAAGCACCGATTTCTTGTGAGACCCACCATAAATTGATTAAATATGTATGCGATGGTTTTCGCTCAAGAAATGATTTCTATGATATTATGTCGATTTGTCTCTTATTGTACAGTCGAGCACACTAAAGCTCTTGAACAACCTAAACTTGCATTCTATGTACTCTGTTTACGAACTTTAGTGCTCGACTGTATACAATCGGCAGGGTGAGAAAAATATTGGTAAGAAAAGCCTTAACCCATGGTGCACGAACGGTGCATCACTTACCCGCTTTTTTCTTAAATGAAATCTCTGGCCTGCTTATATCATTTTATTTTTTCACATTCTCGGGACGTGATCCAAGAAGTAGTTCGAATTAAGATCCTCCACTATGAATAATGATTAAAGCAAAACATCTATGTATACCCTTCGGACAGAGAAACTACCTTTCATTGAATTCAATTTTTGTATCTGGGAAGGCTTTAGAAAGCCAGAAAAATTACTGATTTCGTTCACTGGAGAAGAACCTTGTTTTGGCCCAGGAGCTTCCAAGATTTAGAAAATAATGCAGTTTCTAGGATAGAAAATCATTAATACTTGTCGCCTCACTGGGGCTACAGAAAAAAATGGGCTAGAAGTTTAATAATGTGGTCATTGGGTTAGAAATGCGAGCTTTTGCTGCCGGGTTGAAGGAATGCCCCAATGGGAACGTGCTTGGGATGTTTGGTAGTGCAATCCCCAGTTTGGGATTGGTTGCATAACGGGTGACGCCACTCGAATAGAAGGAAGAACGAGGAGTTTGTGCCAATGCTATATGCGGATACTCCAAAAGTTCCTTTATTCAGCTAACCAACATCGGAGCTTTCATACATTACAAGAATCAGCAGTGCAGAAACGACCTCGCTCCGTAGATTTGTTATTTATTCAAAAATTTTCGTACTTGCGCTCCACTACTTTATTACAATTCGCTTCTCGATAATGACGCAAGAACCACTTTCATACTATACATAATCAAATGTGTTTGGATAGAGCAAAATGTTATGAATTGGAACATCAACTTTTTTCCATCAAACAGATTCGATAAACAGACCGGAAGTCAAAATAAAAAAAATCGAAATAGAATTTCTTCACTCGTTTCTATATCGTAACCTCGCTCATATTTCTCTCTTTTTACTTGTCCCTTTCCTTAAATTCCACACTATTTTTGGGATGGTTTAATATCGATTGTGATTCAAGTTTTTCAACCATTATGCGCTTGTAATGAGAAGACTCAGAGTGAATTTGCCCAAACGCAGGAGAGAGAATTGCTCAGTAAATTCATTTGTATCTGTTTAATAGAATGATGATGGTTGCACGAAATTAATTTTTGTGAGGAATGACTCACGTCACTTTATTTTAGGCACAACTCCTTTGAATTATTAAAACATAAATATCACAAAAGTTCTGCACAATCTTTTAATACGGCTTTCCTTATATAAAAAGCCAAATTGCTCAAATGCGTAACTTTTCATAAGGCGTCAGATGTGACGGTTGGATTGAAGGGATAGATTGGCTTTTGCGGATTACCGCTGGTTTTAATTATTCAAATGAGTTATTTATAAGAGATTAACATTCATTGAAGAATAGACCATTCTACATAAATGTAAATTTTCTACTAATACAAGATCATTGTCAGTTCTTCATATCACAAGTCACGAATAAACTACTTCATCAATTATGCATTAATTTGGTAATGAAATTTTACAATGTACGGTAACACCAAAGGTTACGCAACATGGAAAACCTTCTGCCACCTGTCCCTGTCCCCTGCGTTTATTTAAAATCCTTGACTGTGTGGGAGAATCACCTCGCTCTCAACAATTCCGAAAATAATGAAGAATAAACAGAAGTATAACAAGATGTTTGCAAATATGCGTGTCACTCAAGCGATTTTTCAATCCAACTACAGCACACATTACCTCGAGGTTGGAAAATTGTTCCAACTCGACTTTCAAATCACTCTGCATCGTTCAAATCTTCATTCAACATTTTTTTCTTGATCTTGTTTATTTATTTCTTTCGGTTTGAATATTTTTTCTGAGACGAAGATTGTCGAGTTGCAAATGCAGGTGAGACATTTAGATAAGGGTCGGTGGTTTTCTCAATCAATCTCAAGGATTCTTTCGGGTGCGCACCTTCAGATCACCTCAATAATTTCGCAGCAAGAGTATTGCTCTGTGGTTTTTTTCACCGGAGATGTCATACAGACTCGATTCTTAATGTTTCTGTAACCGCCGTTCAAGGTTTTTGCCTTTCTAATTCGAAAGAACCCACGCATCGTCTGTTCACCTAATAATGACTTGATCGATAAAAATAAGTTTTAACGCACTGATTTTTATGAGACGTTTTTGGTCCATTTTCAATTGATTGAACAAAGAAACTACTTGGAAAATAGTCATGCAACAGGAAAATTATAGTTGCTGCAGAGTGAAGTGGTGATACAAGATATCGCAATGTCATTCTGAATTAAGTTTATGGAAAATATACTGGACTTGAAGTGAGGTAGTAGAATTTTTATATGGATTTTTTTCTTATAGAACAAAATCAGAAAAACAAAATGATCCCTATGGAAAATTCCACTATCTCCAAAATGGCGTGGAAGATCTCAATAAAAAATGTTTCGTGTCACGCGACCTGAAAATTAATATACACACCTCGCCATGGAAAACATGTCACCCTCCCCAACGTGCTTGCCATCCTCGCCTTCGGCTCGGAAGGCGAAGGTGTTCAGTTCCCTTATCTTTTATTGAAAAGAAATAGAGAATTGTAGAAAAATAAAGATATTTAATTTTTTTTTCATTGGACTGCATACCCATTTATATCCATCTAAGACCACGATCGAAACTGTTGTTTGGACGGCGAATATTACTTTTTTTACACGGAGAAAAAAATTCCAGAAAAATTACTGTGGTAGCACGGTAAAATAGGTTTATTTGGACGGACCCGGAAAAATTCTCGTGCCGGCACCGGAATTTCTGCCGTGCGCTACAGGAATTTTTCTCGGATTTACTGTAAAAAATTCTTGTACACTGAGAGAAAAATATGATCCTTCTGACTATATTCCATCACCATCGAATTGTAGTCGAAAAGTCCTCAACAATTTTTCATGGGTTACGGTAACTATGGTCGGAGAAGTGATTACTACAATACAATGTAGTCATTGCAACTATTTTATAGTTCTACTCACGATAGATTTGTCGTGGTTACTTTTGAACTTTGGTTAGTTTAACTGCATTTTGATTTGTAAAAATTACGCTTGTGAAGTTACTATAATGTTATGTGCCGCATAAAAAAAAAAATCGTATCGTTCACCAAAACTGCCTCAACTATTTTCTTATTGTAAATTGAACTTCAGATTTTTCTCTCGGTGTACACCACAGCAAATTTTCCCGTGCTGGCAAGGTAATTTTTTCGGGTCCGTCCAAACGAATACATTTTACCGTGCTGGTACAGTAATTTTCCTGGAATCTTTTTCTCCGTGTACAACCATGAGACCAATTTGATCAAATTTTTATTGCAAAAGAAAATTGTCTATTACCAAATGATGTCATTAGCATGATTCCGAGTACTCCAAATAAGAAGCTAATTTCGCTTACCTGAAACAAAAATAAAAAAGACCATTAAAACATTGAATAACTGCATAAAATTAAAAGAAAAAAAGAAAGTAGTATTAATAACAGTGCAAATGGTGTTTCTCTTTGGCGTGGGAGTCGGATAAGGCTTTGGCAATACCGGTCTCATATCTTCGAGTAATTCTCTCGTTTTTCTTTCTCTGAATTCTCTTAACAATTTCAGGCCCCCTCCCTCGCTGTTCCTGACTCGCAGTGAAAACATGTGTATATATTTGTTATCCAACACATCCCAACGCCACATGAGCCACTTCGTCAACACGATACGAACTTATACTCCAGGACATTTTGGACATATTGTGTCGGTGTTTCGAGGTGAAAAGGTGAGGGCGACATTATGCTTTCGTGGAACGTTATTGCGTAAGAATTTGTTGTTTATCTCGGGATGACATGAGATAATGGCTATCGGCAAATAATCACATTGGTGTACAATCTATAATGTAGTGAATGAGAGGCGTTCATTATCATTTCATTAATTGTTAGTATCCTTTACAGGTTTGGAATAAGATGCAAGACTACTTTTTTCCGTTTCTCAACTGGAGAAGAAAAAAATGTTCAACACGTAAAATAAGCAAAGCTGGAACTTACTGTTCATCGACATCATTGGATTTTCATCGTTTTTGCCTCCGACTGGAAGCCTTGTTTTCGACCGATTTTTAAATTTTTAAATTTTGATTGCAAATGATCTAGAATGTTATGAAACGTGAAGAAATGAGTTTTTAGATGTCTGTATGTATGTTCTGACAATTTGACTGTTTAATTTTCACAAAATTCAACATACATACGGTGAAATTTGCAGATAAAAATCTGACATTTTGGCTCATTGTAGCTATTATTGAGCTCAATTTTGGCGCGCTGTTTCAGCCCGATCGATCCAGTAGTTCCTGAGATATAACAACTTGTTTAAATTTCGTTTTTCCTCAATATCTAAAAAACTACGGAACGGATTTCAATTTTTTTTTTCAAAATACTCGTCTCGATAGCGTCTATGTAGATCAATCGAATATATAAATTATATAGAATTATATAGAATATATAGAATATATTGATTTTTTAATACACAGTTTGGACAGTGGAAAAATCTTGTACGCACAATAACTTGAGAAAAAAGGAGATAACAAGTTGAAATTTGGTATGAATTTAGCTCTTATAATACTAAAGGTTGGTATTTTGGATGGGCGCAATCGGCTGAGCAGTTTTGAAGATATTTAATCTTTCGAGTAAATCTCTTTCATTAAAGAGTTGAATATTTTCCTGCAGACACCCTGCAGCAAGGATAGGGAATTGCTATGGATCCGTTCGGAAGCTTACTACCAATGGAATTGGTAGAAATAAAAAAAGAAAGACTAATAACGCAAAAAGTAACGGCCATATGCCTTCTGTCGGGTAGGCTCGAACCCCTGCTTATTTTAATTTAACGTTGATAATCAGCATAATAATATAATATATTATTATAATTCGTTTCATTATAATCTAACCCAAGGAGCACTAAATCCATGCAATGGGACTGACGAAATCGAGCATTATTTATTTAACCAAAGCTATATTCTACCTGGAGTTGAAAGGAGAATGATAATAATACTGGTAGTATGAAAACTAGTAACTACTACACCCTTACAATCTCGAAAACTTTTGATATTCCGGCAAAAGAATGGAATCTGTGGTGGTTTTTGCAACAACTATTCATCGTCTCAATATGTGCGAGATTTTACCCTCTAAAAATGTGAGTGTACGTGTGATAGTCAAAAGTCAGACTTGGTGTAGTCAAGAAGACGTAAATAGCACGCCCAACTTAGCCTAACGAAGCAGCCTGGCGCAACGCAGAGGGGAAAAGAGGGTACCGCGGGGTGGCGGAGGGGCAGAGGGAGGAAGAAGTCTTTCCTCTTTCAATCCGACCTCGTGGGGCCGTCTGTGGCTCTCGGACGCTAGTTGCAAAGACCACATAGACTATCATCTGAAATATTTCGTTTACCGATAATTGAAGTCCGTCAGTATGTCTCAGGTCTTATGGATGAATCATCCGTTGAAACTGATGGAGAACTGCCAGACATTTCACCAATCATCCTCATGTTTTTGCCGGGCAAGATGAAGGACATTTTACATTTTACCACTTGGTTCCACACTGACGAAATCTCCAAACAGTTGGCCTATGAATCTACATGTGATGCATGTATTCAATTTCAGGAGTAATTGGCCATACTGTCATAGTAGAGGGTGCGAAGAAACGCCCAGAAATGCCATGCATACACATTTTCGACTGTATAATGCACACGTATGTGTAGTGTTTCTTCCTTGCGTAATTCTTACTCGTGTGTTTTTTAGTTCATGTGTGTAAATGTGTTGCGCCGTTTTACGGTGAGTGGCTATTCCCGCCTTGTTTTTACTCCTCGAGTCAAAAAAAAAATCCTCCAATGGGTGTGTCGTCGTGTTCTGCCAAAGCGTATAAACTCACGAATTTATTGACGATGCCGCGTCGGTTTTAGTTTCAGATGTAATGTATGACGTGTATCAATGTATAGTTTTTTTTTTCGAGAAAAGTTGAGAGGAATAAGAATTTTAATTTCTATCATGAATGTTCCTCGGAATTCATCAGTTTCAATTAAGAAAGTCAGTATGAAGGTGGATAAGACATAATTATGTTAACGAAGAAAACGTGAAGCTCATGCGTATGTTGGTTTCCATTTTTTGTAATCATGTTCTGAGTAATGCAGTAATATGATGTAATTTCACGTGCAATGTATCATCTTTGGAGGTGAAATTTTCACTTGGTATTTCAGAAATTTGCATTGACGCAGGTAATAAATCAGTAAATTTCCAGTCGACATCAACCAAAGTAAGAGGCACCAGTGCTTCTAAGAGGAGGAGAAATGTTAATTGGAATGTAAAGTTGAACAATTATTTGGTATTCCCTCACACCTCTGATAAATTGATCACATTAATTTTCATACGCTACCAGGCAATAATTTCTCATCCTAAAACCCCATAATTTCACAGGCAATTCGATCGCATGTGTCGTGAGAGGAATTGACTCCCAAACTACCACGAGCGTGATTTTTTTTTCAACTTAAATTTGTGATAATATCATGTCTGATTCGTGAAAGATTTGTTCCTGGGACCGCAGAAGCCACAAGCAGAGATGCGGATTCCTTGAGGCTCCCAACGTCTTAAGCAGACAGGGAGAGAGAATGGTTGAGTATGGTTGAAAATTTGCACCTGTGTGGATGGGAAAAAAAGGGGGCGCCCCAACGCGGAACATGGCGATTATCCGAAACACGTCGACAGCCGGAACGCATATCTTTTGGAAGCCACCGACTTGTTTACTCACGCTTACGAAAATTTGACTTCGAAATTAACTCATAAATGTAGTCTAGACGTTGTTATGTGTATGTAGTGCGATCGTAAATGTAAATTCTGTAAGTTTTTTTTATTATTGCTGTATGTTTTGTCCCTTTTAACGATTTGGAAAGGGCAAGAGGATAATAAATATAGTCAAGTATACTAAACTGCAGAAACTAATATTTGAACGTAAGACTTTAGTTTTTCTAATTTTTGGAGTGTGCAAGCATTTCAGATATGTCCAAGCGGAAATGTATTCTAATACATTCTATACGTCTATCTTTCGACGATGATAATGTATCATTTCAGATAGTTGTCAACGTTCAGTCAAAGGCGATGACGGAAGGGTAATGGCTTTTGCTTCGCTTCATTATATCTATCCTTGCCAATAAATTAGCTGTGCTTTCGAGTGGATTTGTTTTGCGACGGTAACAATCAGAACAATCTATCAATCTTCAGGATCAAACACCTGCATGCACATACACTGATAGAATGAGTCATTTATTCCAAACGAGATTCGTTAACTATTAATGAATGGTAGAGTTGAATATGATCAAATGAATATTCGTTAATAGTTAACGAATGGTTCACTTGAATGGCGAAAGTCAAGTCAAATAAGGCTCCTCAAATGTACATTTGTTAACTATTAACGAATGAACATTTGGTGGAACCGAATAGACCCTCACCTCCAACCAAAATCCATTCGTTAACAATAACTAATCCGTTCTATCAGTGTATGACAAAAACCATTGTCCATCAGGCTGTATTGCAGAAACTACGGCCACCATTGAAACGATTTCTTCATCCGTAATTGAATCGTTTCAAATAATAATTCGTCGAGTAATCAAGTAATCGTCAAGTTCCAATTGCTGTCTATGAATAACGTTTATTGAGCCTCTGACGAGAACGCTTACTGCTACACATAACGCTAAAGCACGGTTCTCCGTTCCCTCGGTCGCGATCACATCGACAGGGATTGATAGAACTTTCTCGTCAGAGGATTTGAGTGTACGTTTAACAAAATCGAAAAAGTACGAAATTTGGTAAACTCATATCGCTAGTGCGAGATCGCGAATGAGCGAAGATTGAGTGAGGGTGGCCCGACGCTTGCCAACATGGGGTCACCCTCGATCAATCCTGCACTCACTGGAAGAGTTATATTGTTACAAAAATTACTTCTGAAAGTTCAAGTGAAAAAGCTTGAAATTTTTAACAACGACAAAGTTACATGAATTTTCTGTATATTTCGTCATTGGTGAATCCGTTAATTTCTTAAGTCAAGTTATTCTGGATTTTTAGGTCCATACGACACTGAAAAACCTTGAAAATTTTGAAAATTCAGGCACTAACTTCTGAATTCTCAATCTGTTGAAAATTGAATTGTATGTGATGTTCAATTTTCACGATGAGTTTGGAAATTCAAGCTTTCATTGATAAACCAATGATTGTTTAACATGAAAAACCCAATTTTCTTGAATTTTCAAGATGAATGAGAAATTTAGTGAACGCTTTCATTTGAAATTGAATTCAACCTCACAACATCGAAAATTCAATTGACTCTGTGACTGAAATTTCAAGAAATTTTTAATGGTGGAGGTATTGTTAACAAATGTATTTGGTTGGAGGCTAGGGTCTATTCGATCTCACCAAATGTTCGTTCGTTAATAGTTCCAGTGAACCATTCGTCAACTATTAACGAATATTTATTTAGTCATATTCAACTCTACCATTCATTAATAGTTAACGACTCTCCTTTGGAATAAATGAATCATTCTATCATATATTCACCTCCGGCGAATGCCACCCTCTCACGATTAAAGGAACAGTTTTCCCATGAGCTTCGAACGCTTTTTCGTCATAAAACAGGTAAAAAGTTTTATGCCCACGAAGCTTATAAGTAGAATGTCACGTTACACATAGCGTGATGAAAGAGTCATTTCAGATCGCGTTCACTGAAAAGCTATGTATTTCACTCAACTTTTATCTTCGTTTCTACATGTTTTGAAAGAAAAGATGAAGATGGAATTACGGTAATAATGGCGACGTTTCGAAGAACTTCTGGATTTTGTTATTGAATTATCAATAGAAAAAAAATGCAGATATTTTATGTCATCAATCCGTTTTCCGCAAAACAACTAACTAAAATTTGAAATAGTTTGGAGTCTTACTTTTTGGAGGATACAAGAATTATATCTTGAATTTACACTGTTAAATTTTTGTTCAAATTTCATAGAAAATGTGGTAGTGATTCTTGTGAGTGACATTGATTCCGATTTAAGAGAAAAATGGTTATGAAATTTCACGTTTTAGGTAGAATTCACGGAAATTTATGAGTTTTCAGTGGCAATGAGACGGAAATTTCACAATTTCATTGAATTTTCAATGGACCATGAATATTCAGAAACAAAATGACATGAATGTTCAATTTCTCCAAGAATTTTCCTGATTTTTCCGAATCTTCGCGGAATCATCGCACTGAAAAATAAAATATTTTATTGATTTTCAGATCACTTAAACAGAAAATAAATGGAATATTTCATACTTCAATGATAAGATTTCTTTGAATTTCTTGAAACACGATGGAAAATTTCCGGAATTGACACGGAAAATTTAGAAGAAAATTTTTAACAGTGTATTGAGTAAATTTGCACAATAAAATTCAGTGGCACAAGGGACATTTTTTAAAGTCTAGCTGGCACGCTTGTATAACTGCAAAATATTTGGTTCTCCCTACAAGGCAAAACGCATCAGTTGCAGCTTTAGAGCTTTACATAGCATAGACCAGCGTCTGGCCATTTCGGGAATGACGCACAAAGAGGCGTCTTTCACTGCTCTGAAAACTTTCCTGGACCGAAATATCATGGGTGCAAGGACAAGACTCAACGTGGTTTATAATCCAAATGCTTTGCTAATGTGTTGCTGTGTTACTCGGTACAACTTTTCAAGTGCCAAAAATTCAGTAAATTTATAGTTTTACTGGTTGACATTTATAAGACGATCACGAATATCATGCACGTGCCGATTACACGTCATTCTTGGTAACTATACTGACGCTAAGTATCTTGGTGGTCGAAAGGTTGCAGGGGCAACGATTACTCATGTAGCCAGTATATGAGTATCTCAGATTTTCATCGAAATTATATTTAACTTCACAACTCATCAATAAATCTGCTTTACGTTTTTTTTTTTTAAATTGACGAATGGGTGGTAAATGGTTGCAGAATTTAAACATGAGTTGAATCATCTCCGGCTAATATTAGAATAGATTTTCATTCAAAATTTCAGTGGATTGTTGGATTATCAAGATTTGGAATGGTGTAGGTACACTGATAGAAATTAGTTATTGTTACACTCTAAAAAAAGATTACTTCTGATAAGTAGGAAAACTACTTGTATTCAGTACCGAGGCGTTTCTGGAGAAAAGCTAATTTTTTTACTTGGTCCAAGTCGACAATCGACTGAATACAAGTTTTATGCTCCAAGTACAATTAGCACTGGTGACAAGTAACAACTGTACTCATCNCTGACAGGAAGTAATAAAAGTACTTCCTCCTAGTACTTTTCCTACTTGCTTAGCAAATATTGTACTTCACCCAAGGACCTGAAAAGTAGTTGGGACAAGTAGTTTCCCAACTTTTCACAAGAAAACTTCTCCCAAGTAGAATTCAGTACTGGTGAGTAGTAACTTTTTTTTAGAGTGTAACGAATGGATTTTGGTTGGAGGTTAGGGGTAATAGTTAACGAATGTATATTTGAGGTGCCTTGTTTGAGTTGACTTTCGCCATTCAAGTGAACCATTCGTTAACTATTAACGAATATTCATTTGGTCATATTCAACTCTACCATTCGTTAATAGTTAACGAATCTCGTTTGGAATAAATGAATCATTCTATCAGTGTATGTATGTATGTATGTGATAAAGTTTTTCTTCAATTATTCGCAGATGAATCGAATCAAATAATTTATTTTTATCAAATGTAGGTATTGTTGAAACCTACCCGTTAATATTAATTAAAATTTGATTCACTTTATAATTAGTTGAATTTTTTTATTTTTCCGAAAATCGGTGGTGCCACGATAACTAAAAAAAATTTTATGAATTCATTGGATGATGGCTTAAAAAGTCTGTTTGGATGCCCTTTTGATCGAGTATCGAGTTTGAAAATGTAGATGATAGCAATAATAGTTGTGTTGATTTATATAAAAAACTGCAAAATTTTAGTATTTTTTGATAATCGGATGTCCCGGGATATCTTGAGATATGCTTCAAATGAATTCAATCATGGCTTCAAATGTTGGTTTGAATGCCATTAAGTCGAAGTTAAAAGATGATTACGATAGCTAGGTACTTCCGATGTTCATAGAAACATTTTCCCTAGATATAGTAGGCATTCCCATGGGACATAGTAAACATTATCATGGTACACTGTAAGCATTTGCATGGGACATGGTGAGCATTGCCACTGTATTAGCGTTTACTAAGCGACATAGTGAGGATTACTATTTAGGGTTACTTGAAACCCCTTTTATTATGTCTCCATAGTATTCCCTATGGCCATGATAATTTTTACTAGTTCATTTTCCCCATGTATCTACACTTAAAAATTTTCGTCTGAATTTTCCGCGCCAAATTCTGGAAATTTTTATCGTGTTTAGGTTCCTCTGAAATTTCAAGAAATCTTGTCACTGAAAAATCAAATATTCCATTGATTTTCTGTTCAAATGATCTGGAAATCAATAAAATACTTGATTTTTCAGTTCAATTATTCTGTGAAAATTCAGAAAAATCTGGAAAATTCAGAGAGAAATTAAAAATTCATGTCATTTAGCTTCTACATATTCATATTCCACTGAAAATTCAATCAAGTTGTGAAATTTCCATCTCACTCCCACTGAAAACTCATGAATTTCCGTGAACCATTTTTTCCCTAAATCCGATTCAATGTCACTCTCATAAGATATAATATCTTCCATCAAATTTCAAAAAATTTCTAACAGTGTACACCTTTCTGAATTAATTCATTCCAAATAGGTAGAAATAAGTTGGTAATGAAATTCCAGATTTACTGTCCATAGCTATTCATTCAAAATTGAAAGTTCCAATAGAGCTGATCCCCCAATATTCTCGGCTCCCTAGAATTGGGTGTGTATAATGCCAACCAAACTGAAAAGATGATGAATTTAGTCATGCGCCACTACTTTTTTTTCCTCTTACTCCCTCCCCTCGGTTTATCCTTAACTAGATAACAAGGCCGATGCTCTTTGGCTCAAAGTCATTATCCTACACTCGTCAAAAACTTTTTCTACAGAAGTTATGAATAACCAAGAATATTTCAAGCATTAAGGAGACAAAACGATCATGAAAATAAAACATCAGACCCGGAAAGAGAAGCATATAGTATTCAGCGAGTTTGGTACCTATCCAGGTCATCTTGGGAAGAGAAGGTAGAAGACAGAAAACAGCTGACGAAAACAGAGGGAGGAAACCACAGAGAATAGAAGTGGTCCTATAGTACAAAACTCATTAAGGGCAGCAACAGTTTCGTCGAGAACTCGCCTGCCTGTGAAATTAGCTTGACACGCACCGACGTGCATCACTTCCTTCTCAACGAGACTCAGAAAAGTTGAGAAACTCATAGGTATGATTTATTTGTGTTGGGAAGATTGAAAGAATGAAGAAACTGGAGGAAAAATTCGGGGGCGAAAAAGAAAAAGATAGTTAGAAGAGAGCAGAAAATGTTGCAAATTGTAATACAAGCTTTGTTCATCAAATCATGAAGAGGATGGTAGATGGATGACAGCATCAAAGAGGGAAAGGGAAAAACCTTGGAATTTCGCCCGTGTAGTTGAACGATATCGGAGGGAATCGCCTCTCCGACTGCGACCCGTTTATTTTTACGGCAATGCCAGGGTGAACGCACCGACGCTTTTTCAATGTTTAGCTTTACGCGTCGATGGTGCGTCTGGTATTAGCTATATCTCCTCCTCACTCTCACTCTATCTCTCTTTCTCTTCAATGTCTTAGCGTATAAGTTCGTAGAAAGAATTTGCAGTTTGGATTATATAGGCCAAACAACGTGAATCCTCTTATTTAAAAATAATAGACATTTTTTTTGCGCATAAATCATCCTTAAATTTTAAAACGATGTAGCTACGTCTAAATATTACATGATATTTATTCATAAAAGTAAGATACAGAATACGCGGGTAGGGATAGAATCAGTCCATTAGCACTTTATTTTGCGCTCATACAAATAAGTACCCAGCTGTTGCACCATAAACTGGGTGAGTCTGCCAATGGAAACAGAAAATCTTCAAATGCTCTTGTTCACATCGTATACACCAGACTCATCATTCAAAATGCATCGAATGTGGGGCAAATTCTTTGGGTCTTGTGCATTGTTTACTTGAAAAACGATAATAAATTTAGTATGACTACAATAATGCGTTTACGACCAAGTTCGTGTTGGATGTTAGAGATGATGGCATAATCATCAATTTCACTGAACCCTGTAGAAAGGAAAGGCCTCAATGATTGATGTATGGCACAGTCCGGGAACTCTGCATCACGGTCAAGTGAGAAGATTTAGTGGAACTCCATTAGGTAGATATCGGATGCAACAGCTGGTTAACTGAGACGTTACCGTAATATCCACGGCTTGAACCTTTGATAAAGTGACGCAAAACGGATACCAGGTGTTTATAAAAAAAAGGATATTGTAATTCACAAAGTCAGCGATGCGGGATAAATGAGGGACTATCAGGAAGGACTCAAATAGCAAAGTTAGATTACATTCTTTTTCTCCTATTTATTTCTATAAATGTAAATAGATATATTCCTTCATCCGAAGCTGAGGATTCAGAATGTTAAGAGGAAGATCACGTCGAAGAGTCATTAACAGTCTTCCCGTAACATATATTGTAGGTCGCATCGGCCTGAAACCACACTGACTCAAGAGGATATTTGTCCCCATGCGAAAACTCGGAGGGATTTTGTGGGTGTAAGGTGTCGTCGTCTTGGAATACAGCCAGAGTAGTGTTCCCTCGAGGGGGACTTATACGCCCACGCAACGCGCATACCGTAACGATAAATAATCCAATCGTGACTGTGCCAAAAGACACCAACGAATTTCAAGCCGCTTTTCCATTGTAAATGTATGTTATTGCATACGTGTATATATACTTTTATATACATGTGTGTGAGGCTATGTCGCTCTTCCATCAAGAGACCTCTTTTACATCAAATCAACTACCACATAACCTCTCTTATTCCAACTTTCACGCCTCGATTGTTGTCAAACTCGTTGAGACTGTGATTGCACAGAGGGATTCACTAATTTTTAGTACAGCATTCTTCTTTCTTCAATTTTATAATTACCTCTACTTCATTAATCATAATTTCATTAAATATATTGATGAAAAGTTAAGATGGCAATTAATTGGTTGAAGCTTACTTCATATCATCAAAAAAAGACAAAATTTTTTTTTAATGGAAACATGTAGATGATTTTAAAATTATTTTTTCCAGATAAATCCTCGTTCAAGATCTGTCAAGCGACGGAGTAAATTGTGAGACTTACGCCGTATACACGTTCCTATTTCTATATTTAGATTGTGTTTTTCATCGACAGCTGTCGGGTTTTAATGTTTACGAGTCTTTTTAAATTCACATACGGTTAGTGCTTCATTTTACATTAGACGCATTGAACTGCATGAATTTTTAAAACCAGGTCTAATCTGACTAACTTCACAAACGTTCTAGTTATTGCTTTTGTTAATATATTATATAAATACAAAATATAGACAATTCATGCGTTATAAATCGAGTTTATACAAGTTCTGGTGCTTGAATCTAAATTTATAGAATTGAAAACGACAAACGATTTCGTTCACCTATCCCAACTCAGCTGTCTAATTGTTGCCGCCCACTGAAAGCCGTTCAAATTTATGTCTTGACCACGGCCTTGAATAAGTATCGAAACAAAAAAGAAAACTCATAAACAAGTGTTTCATAAAAGAACATAAAAGTATCTGCAACTATCTTATGAAAAGATGAATTATGGACTTCATTTTTTTCATAATATCAGAAATATTTGAGCAGATGATGATAAAAACGAGTGCATGTTTTCTATTTATACGATGACAGACCGGAAACGAAGAGAGTTTTTTCACTTACGACTATGTGCCAAGTATAATATTAGGCCCTCACTCGAAGAGAAAAAAAATTGTCAAAAGTTCATTTGTCACATCGGAACGTCCCTATACTTATTTTTATCAAAACAGGATACATTACACAATGTCCATTTTTTAATAATTTCTGTGTTGTCAGAAAAGGGAGGAAAATCGATCTAAAGAGGTAAAGATTAAAGATTGTAAAAAAAGTAATTCAAGCCGTAATGGCTGCAGTTGGCCTTAATGGATTTTTACAGTGGTGCTTAGAGAATATCTATAGACAATCTGGCAAAATGTAGTTGGACGCATTCAAAACACCAGGAGACGTTGAAGAGGTATGTGGAGCATAAGTGATGGAGGTGATTTGAATATTTAACATCAGCCGCACTCGCATCGTAATAAACACCATCAAAACCTCTAAACCAATTATCAATCAAAAATGATCCGACCGATCTTAAATTTATTGAGCAGGTTAAAGGTTGAATGATGTTGTATCCATTCTATTAAAGCGTTAGGTTAACAACCTGTGATATAAATAATGCAGTGGCAACTAAGACAACCCGACAAATAGACGTCAGTTAAGTAGTACTTTGCCCCTCCAATTGGAATGCCTCTTCTGCCATACGGACACTCTTCGGTCAGAGTCTTCTTTATTCGTGAAGAGAATCTGTACAAACGGAATGAACGAACCCAGAGATAAAAAAACCACCTACCGTGGGTTCTAATTAAGACTGACTTTTCACCGAAAGTCGTCCCACTTTCGTTGAGGATCTGCCGCACACTGCGAATGCCGAACTATCTGGATCACAATCCGTTGAATAACAAAATCAGATGGTTAATGTGGTCAATGATGTTAGTGAAGGAAATCGGAAAACAAATTTTCAACTTTGGGTTATCAAACACTTTTCTGATATATTAATGCTTCATATTTAGATGATGTTAATAAGTTTTAAGCAAACCACAACATTTCATAACAAATAAAGATATCACTGTTCAATTTCCAAGATGATGGTTAATCTGGTTGAGTCTGATTGCAACAATGTCACATAAATGCATCAATTTCAGCACAATTAACACCAAATACTGAATTATGTTACAGAAGGCTGATCAACACCACCAAAGAATTAAAATATGTGGACTCAATTTGGCAAGATGGCGTACCGTCACAGTGTTTGCAGCGCTTTGCCCTCGGCTCAGGCATTCTGTGATGACCTTGTGACCTCACCGATGTTCCATCGTTGATCTACGCCAAATCTCTTGCGTAATCTCTTTTTTCGAATTGCAGAAATGTATTCAAATCAGTACTCTGTATTCAGTTCACTTTTTACTGAATATTCATTGATATCTCAATCTAACGAGCTCTCGCCGACTGTCTCAAACTTAGTTGAGATGCTTCCTGACAGATCCTAACGAATGACTTGAGAATGTTAAAGTTCTTGTTCTGGTCCACACATCACACGAGCATTTACTTAAATCTGTCGATTCTGTTTTTTTTCTTTCTCATAGATTAAACCTTTTCACACACCAAATATAATCTCTCTTTCGACTTGATTACTTTTTTTTACATTATTTGTTGGTTTTTGTTCGAGGGAATGCAGCGTTACTAACGCTGTGTATGGGAATGATAAGTCGGTTGATTGTGGTTATGTTTCATAATAGTCGAGTACTGATTGCATATTGACGCCGAATTTTGTTCATATCGTCAGGTGCATAAGTCATCATCACTATTAAAGCTGTCATGGCGTCATTGTCACGCCTACGAATGAATCCACCTGTGATGAATTACATTCTTCGTATCAAAAAACTCCATTCAGTCTCCTCATGAACTTCACATCCTTATCATGATTTCACCAATCTGACAGTTCTCAATTATACATCAGAGTTCAAGCGAAAATAACTATCAATATCACTGTCAAACTTATATCCCACCCTTCAAATAAATAATAATACATAAAATCAGAGTAGTTATGGTAGTAAATTTTCAATAAACTAAGTAACGCACACATTCGTTAAATTATCACGTTTTATCACGAGTGATTACACGCTGCGCGATAGTAGGTGTCTTCATCGCGAGAGCGCCTTGCAGCCATCTCACGCACGCACTGACGGACGCACGACGCCGGGACGCCTTGGTCTTCGGTTCTGGTCGGGTCCACCCTCTTCGGTGAGCGTCGAGACGCCTTGGCATCGGGCCAACAGCAGAAACCGCTGTTGTCGTCTCCGTGCTGTATAGCATCATGGAGATGGAAAACGTCCCAACACTATTGTAGGTGATGCCACGCGACGGTTGCACTTAACCTCTGAGTAGAGTTATGAATTGAACAATTACCGAAGGATTATTGAATTACGATATCTAATTAGCCACTGATCATTAAAAAATCCTTGCTTCTTCTATTCCCCAATTATTATAAGTATTGTTTATTTCCCGCATTATTGTACCCCGTCAGTTCAATGGCAAACTAATTGAAGTGGGCGTAGTGACGTCATACTACAAATGGAGTAAAGGCAGGAATGGAAAGAGAACAGATAGGCTTTGCACCGAAACATATAGTTCTCCTCGAAATGCTCAGAAGAAACGGGAGCGCAGCCGTTGTTGTTGAAACAGCTACGCTCTTTTTCATCTTCTCCGCACCACCTTTTGAACCATTATAGCTACAACGGTTGCATCATTCTTGAACTCATGCGTGGATTGAGCTGCGCGTTATTTTTTAATTTTTTTCACTACAGAGTTTTCCACGTTTCAACTAGCTCCATCAGCCCACCGCCTAGGGGTAACATATACAAATAGTTAGAGAAGATATGTTGACAATATGATGGACTTGATGACAATTGGAATGAAATACTGCTCAAGAAAATACCAGTTGAATAGATTTATTCAATGAAAATTTACATGCGATTTGTCAGTTCCTTGTTGTGTCCTTCGGTTTGTCCGATCTGTTTATATCATTCATAATACATTAAGCAAAGTAGAACATACTGCTGATGTTATGACTTTGGAAGACGATTTCATTAAGAAGATAGATTATTCGAGAGAAAAATCATAAATAAAGAAGTTTAACATTTCAAAGAAGCTGTGAAACGCGGGCATGAAAATTGCAGCATGAGGGTAAACATGTTCATACAATTTATTTACGATGCCGGATGCAACTGGGTCATAATACCACTCATTAAAGCAACTTACCAGTTTTTTTTCACTCGATTCTAGTGATTTGTCAAATTTTCACTTTAAAGTATTCACGATAAATTGGGAGTGGTTGCATCCATCAGGTGTTAACTGTGCCATTTAATCTTGTAAAAGTGTATCATTTTTCCAAGTCTCATTAAAGCGAGTTCGGCAACGAATGGACATACCTGACTGTGGTATTACTTAGTCGTTAATATTTTTTAAAGAATCTTATTAATAATATTGACAGATGCATTTTGGAATGTTTGGAGTGGTGACGTAGATGATACAAATAATTTTCTTATCATTTATGGCTATGCATGCAAATGAAGAATGTGATGTAAATATTCAGAAACACGGAGGAGTGACGTAAACAGAGTTTACAATGCAGAGACAAGGAGCCAGGCAAGCGCAGCGGACCGAATCACGATAGTTGGCTATTCCTCTACCGGGTGGGCCGGGCCAAACGTCCAAAATTAAAGCGACACTCTGGCGTCGTCTTCCCCAGCAATGATGCCGTGATTAATTCCTCACGAGCCGCTGAGGACTGACGAGTCGTCTATCTTACGGCACACCAACGCCTCTCGGCTTTCCTTACGGAGGAAGTTTTCGCACTTAAGTGAAATACCTGCACATTCTTCGGCAATTTCACTCAACTCAGTTACTTCTCTATCTGCCATGACTTGGGGATGAGTGGACATTACTCCACCGTTAGTTTTGAAAGCCCTATATTAAACATTCTACACGGAAAAAAAAAATATAATGAAAATTACATGTTCATCACGCTGTGACGAAAAGTGAACTTTTCGGCACGCTCCGCGTGCGTAAAAGCCCAATGTCCCCCACGTTGTGATGAAAAATATTGTTCGTAACGAGTGCAAAAAAGTGTTTTTTGGCGAGTGGGAGGTTTATATCACGAGCCGAAGGCGAGTGATATAATCCCACGAGCTAAAAAACATTTTTTCACGATATACTATTTCGACACTGCTGCTACGTTCACCTTGTGCCGAAAAGTGCTATTTCGTTTACTTGTAAACGAAAAAAGTACAGTTCAGCCACTCGCTGAACGTAACATTACATTCAAAAAATATTGTTCGACATATGTGAGACGGGAATTTTCACATCGTCTGATTGACGACTTCACACTCGTCAGAATTTTATCTCACTCATATCGGAATCTAGGGTAAAGTGCCCAGTAGATGGACGCCTAAGAAAACCACCCAGTAGATGGACGTTTGTTTTTTAACAATTGAAAAAAAAATTTATGGAAAAAAAATCGTCACCCAGGGGTTGAGAATCACAACAGTTAGTGAAAATTCAAAGCAACAATTCACATTTCAGTATTTTTTTACGTAATTTCCTATCCAAAAGTAGCTCGCCCATCTATTGGGCAGTGTCCATCTACTGGGTAGCTTACCCTACTAATTCAAAAGGCAATCGTGATGTGAAATCCTCTTTTGGGAATTTTCCCGGAATGAAACGTAATTTTTCCGTGAAACTCGGTACATTCTTAAGAACCGCCATTATGTAGCATAATCAACTTTCAGAACGTAAATTTTATAATAACTGAAATCCTCAATTTTAACTTGGATGTTTCAATTTTTAATTCATTCCATAATATGGATTGCATCATTCTTTCATCGATTTATTAAAGAATTTCGAAAATATCTCATAGCATTCAAAAGTTTGTTGATTTTCCATCTTTTAAAAAATTGACTTCCATTGATTATTTTAATAATAAAAGGAAAGGTTAAAAAACAAAAAACTATTCTATATTAATATAAAAGCAATTCCCCACTTGTTTTTTCATCGAATTCCATTTCGCTCCAACGAGTATTTTTCCTACAGTAAAATATACCACGATTTTCTAGGTAATTTTTATCCAACTTTTCTCTCCGTTTACCAACAACTACTGATAATTATGATACTATTTACATAAACATTAAACATCGTCCATGTTGCTATCCTAATGCATCATTTTCGTCCAACAGAATGAAATTTGTAAAGGATTTATTATTAAATCACTTATTTGGATTTATCTTGATGCGTGATGGACCTGCAATTGCGCAAGAGTTCGAGACAGAGATGTAGGCGTTTTTTATTCACCTGCTTACACACACAAAAAATTCCCTTGAAAATCGAAAAAACATCCATCTGGAATTCCAACTTTGAATTCTCAAGAATGCCACGAAAATTGAAATGTCAAACCTTATAGTTTGGAGTAGAAGAGGGGACACTATATTGTTGGTACCAACACTATAGTGTCCCCTTTTACTTCTAACTATGAGGTTTGACATTTCAATTGCAACATTACGATAGTCTGTCATTACACCTTCTTGGAGTTTTTTCTTAATAGCGATTTAGGATTTGTAATTGATCATGTGTTCCTCTACATACGCTCAGAAAGATGATTCATTTAAGCCGTCAGTAGGCGCGCTATGAAACTTTCTCTCACAAAAATTTTCACTCCATAGGAAATATACTTTAAAAGTGCAGGTCCACATAATACCGAAAATTATTAAATAATTTGAAAATTCAAGCAATAATTTTCCTGAATTTTCAATTTCCGCAATGAATTTGAAAATTCGAGATGTCATTGAAAAATCTGTGATAATCTAACCTGAAAAACCCAATTATCCTGAATTTCCGATCTGAATGAGAGATTCCATGAACGATTTTATCTTAACCTGAATTCACATTTACAAGATTGAGAATTCAAGTGCAACTATTGCTTAATTTTCAAAACATTTCTAACAGTGTAACAGCTGCCTGAAAAGTTCACTTTTTGGAGCGGTTTAGCGTGCGTAAAACGTTTGTATTCCGCAGGGCGTGCGTAAAGTAAATTCTCATGCGTAAAGCTTCGCGAATTTACCTTACATACAACCTTGAACTTTACGCATTCCGTACAAAAAACAAACACTTTACCCACACTTACTTTATGTGTGACACGTGGATGCGAAAACGTGCTTCAACTTTACGCACTAGTGACACAATGTACTATTTTGTCATTCCGGCCGTAAGGCAGCGTTTCACGGACGTGAATTTCCGTCAATCTCTGCCTACGGCCGTCATGACAGAAAATATTGTTCGTCATACAGCCAAAAAAAACTTTTCTGACGAATATGATTGCAGCCCTCGCCTTCGGCTCGTGCTGCGAACCTCATATTCGCCAGAAAAGTTTTTTTCGGCCTAATGACGAAATATACTAATTCGGATGCTACACGACAATTTTTTTGAGGGTGTACATTGTATCTTGTTTATGATGCTGAAATATGAATTTTTCTGGGCATTTTTTTTCAGTGTACAGATGAGTTCTAAATACTGGGTAAAGTATGAACTTTTTCTTCTTCTCGCTAATATCAGCTTTTACGGGTACATTCTATAACTAGAAAGGGGAAAAGCTCATATTACTCAGGATCTAATTCTTTTCTCAAATTATACCAAGAAGATGTAAAAGACCACCCGTTACAAGTGCGACGTTGCGCTCCAGTTTTCATGGCGTGATTCTCCTTCGGGAATGAATTCCGCATGCAAGCTCTGCCAGGGTGAATTTACGATCAGTTGACGCCCGTTTTAGCGCCATACTCGGGTCACTATAACTAATTTCAGTGTACTATACCAACAAATAACGAAATATTATCACAAGTTTCATTCAACTTTGAATTTTATAAATTAAATAATACCAACCTGTGGGCATTAGTCAGAACTACAAAGAAGATATGAGTAATGTGCGTAAGTGGAGTTACGCAAAAAGCGTGTGATGCAAAGATGTGCCCTCCTCCACAAGTTGTTTATTGTGGAATAAAGAGGGAAAAATGTTGATCACCACCGGTGGACAACGACAAACGAGGTACGAAGGTAACGCGGCCGGCAATGTAACGCGTAAGTAAAATAAAGCGTGTGGGAGTCATACTGTGAGTCAGCCATGGCCAGAAATACACAGGCACCTTCCCTACATCCACAACAAATCGCAAACGTCATGGGCTTCCACTGTATACATCATACGTATACGTGATCTTTTGCATGAGGGTTTCTCTATCACTTCAGTTTTCAAAATTATCTATGTCTTCATTCTAAAGAATATCCTTTTTTCATAACTTGAATCTCCTACATTGCTTCCTCCTAGCATATTTGGAGAAAACAAATCACGAAAAATTACTTCACAATTAATAAAAAAGTATAATTGAATTTCTGGGATTTTTATATGAAATAATAAAAAAAATGTAAACCAAATAATGAATTTTCACTTTCGTAACGTGATTTTTTGCAAATAAAAACGAAAATTCTTCAGTTTTTGATGAAAGTATTTTCAATGGATTCCTGGTGGTGGATGCATTCAAGTAATTCTTACGTAATTTCCCTCATCTTTTTTCGTTGATTTTTTGCACTATGTATAAGCTGCTAAACGTACAGAAATTTTCAATTACTTAATGTTAATTGTTAACCATTATTCTTCATTTCAATCTAAACCAATTTAATGGCACATAAATATTGATCTTTTGTCAAGCATCTGAAAATGATTGGCAATTTGAGAAAGATCTATTGAAGAATTATCAATTGAATTGGATAGTTCAGTGGTATTCTCTCACTGTTAGAGGATCGTCGAGAAGAGTCTTAGGTTTTGATATTTTGTTCCCTCTGTCGTCATCTTTTCTGCGTCAGGTTGTTGTCTATGTGACTGTAAAATGAGCCAAATGAGGAGAAATTACGGTTATAACGAAACCGTTTGGAATTATTTTGTTACTGATTGTTCATTGATAACAAGTAATGTTTTCTTCGTCATTGTCAATGTTTATAATACACCTACGAAATTGTATAACAAACAATTTTCTACATTGATTGTCTGTCCCTCATAAGTGTCTGAAAGAAATGAATAAATGAAATGACTGTGAACGAAAAGACGTCTCCTTCTTTTATTCTTACACCATAACAATAAAAACATGAAATTTATTATACATTTCAATGTGTGCAGATGAAAAGTGAAAAATCATAATATTGTCGCAAGTGTGGGCGTCCCAACCTCTTTGAGATGAGAATATAATTTCGTGGTAAGGGGATAATTCCACTAATCACAGGTGATTCCCACCAAGTGTGTGTGCACGCAATATGGTGAGACAAACACTTGGTACCGATTGAGATACCTTGGTACCACGCGACGACTAAAGGTGAAGTTACCATCATTACATTCGCTCATTGCACAATTATTCTCATAAAAGGCCCATTCGCTGTCACAGTTATTACGCTTTATAGGGTCTGGATTTGTGACTGGTATCGAAACCACCAGTGTTATCCTCGATATATCATCAGGAGAGAATATGTATACACATATTTATTATATTTTTTTTTCTTAATTCGTATGATAATCCTTATAGTCCAAGTGACTCACTCGGGCATTAACCGTGAGTTTGTAAGTATAAAAAGAAAGTACATAAAACCCCACTGACGTTATTTAGCCCAATTACCTGTGGGTCATGGTGTACAGCCATTACGTCATGCAGTTTTCCTAAGTTGATAAATAGTAAAAAATGAGGGACGTTGTGACATACCGAACAACTGTCATTATCAAATGATGGTTAGTTGACTAAATTGAGAACATGAACGTTTGTTCAATTTCCACTGGGTACCTCACTCTATGAACATGATTGCTATAATATTATTGATAGAAACAAGACTAGACTTATAGTCCATACGCCAGGGGTACTTCTGTGTACATTGAGATGTCCAGAAAATTTGACCATTGAAATTTATGTTTTCGAGGTCGCTGATTACAAATATGATAACCGTTTTTATGCCACAAAAAATCTTTATTTATGCCGTAAAACTCAGAAAATACATCACAACATTAGGATGATGGTTCACGTCCATATAATAATGAATTATGAGGAAAAATATAAAATGAGAAAAAATATGAAAAAATTGGTATGCCTCTCTCGTTATATCTAAAAGCATATTCTGCTATTTCTAACCACGGTCAAAGCCCCTGATTAGTTAAATTCACTTTTATTATAACTGGAAATAAAAAATACGGCTCCGTGCCTCGGCGCAACGGATCGTCTCACGGAAATATTTCACACGGCGTTGCCACATTTGTGCTTGTCAGGAGATCAGAAGAGTGGAAAGATCTCTACGCGATTCCACTTTCCGAATGAATCGTGGCAACGACGCGCTCAGATTTGCATTATGGCGCGGCGCCGCGATGCGAGTAACCTCGTCGTGCAGCTGAATGTGAGTAACGAAGGGTTAAAGAATATAGTTTCGGAGTACCTTGGAGCATAGAAAAATGCGACGCCATGCTTACGGAGTGACCACCAAATAAACGGTGTCACCAAAGGGAGGAAATCACTCGACAGGGATAATAATACTGACGAAACAAGGTCAAATGCTGAAAAAAAGCATAAGTGTTGTTGTGCAGGAGTGAACGAACATAGCAGACGATGACGGTGGAGTAAAACCTCTCACGTTGATGTTAAATGAAGATTCCGCGCGGCTGAAACGAAGATCAAGCATCAATCTATGAGTACCAGCGTTCAACTGTGTAAAATTAGACTTTTGTCAACACGAGAATGAAGGAATAACAACGGAGGAGGGAAAAAGACCGAGGCTTTGTATCTTGAAAAATAAATGTGGATGACATTATTGAAAGAAGACTTCCAGGTATAAAGAACTAAAAAATATTGGTTGTTAAATATGTACGCGGCAGATTCAAATTCACTTGAATTGAAGGTCTCACAGTAAACGCGTCGAAGGACTAACGTGATGCTTGAAATTGTTAAAAACAACCATTCAACGATTTTTGGATTATTTTGACTATTCCAAGTGTCGTGTTAAACCTGCGATGCACTCATTACAGAATCTCTTCTAGAATTATCACCACGCATGTGGCGTGCAACATTCTCCTTATTCTTTGAAAAGGAATTCAATCATGAGTTTTCCGCGTGCCACAGTATGCACGTTCTTCCATTAATAATATTTATAGCGGTGTAAATAATTTTTCTCCAGACATGAAGAAAAAATTCCTTAGCACACGAAAAAGTGAAGAGTAGGCAAACAAAAAAATTCTAGATGAGCCGGCATTCCAAAAAAATTTTAACGTTGGAGCAATATTGGCCGTCAACGTTGTGGTAATGTTGGTTATCAGCGTGGAGGCAGTGTTGACTGCCAACATTGGAACAAAGTTGAATTCAATTAATTCAATGAGTATGCGAGACAGATGTAGTAATGTGTAGAGTTCCGAGTGTTACAAGGATCAAACAAAAGAGACGGATTGCCCGAGTCGAATAATTGGACCTGACAAGTTCTACTTAGGTCTTTCCGTTCAGAACTGGATAGGTCTTGGGAAGCCTCTTCCCAAGTGCTTCCGAGACCTTTCTACCTATGGTTATGTCGCATTTCAGCACTTGTTAGGTGTAAGCAGGACTTGTATTCAGACTTTCCAAATCCTTGCCGGTCCCCGTAATTCTATGGGCCTATATTAAATCGGCGTTCATATCCCTGTTTACTCATGCGTTATTGAAATAAAAAATGCAATTATTGTTTTTTGCAATTATTGTCTTGTTGGATTTTTCGCCAAAATTGAATTTTTTAGCCGGGTGAACGTTGATTCCAACTATTTAAGCGCCGGGCTAGTCAGAACTGTCAAAAGTATGTGGAAAAAGTAAAAACTGAGAAACCGTTTTTTTTGGCCCCAGCCAAAGGGTCAGATTTTCGGGTTTTCCGGGGCAAGTGGATTTCCGCCAAAATCAAATTTTTTTGCCGGGTGAACGTTGATTCCAACTATTTAAACGACGGGCTATTCAGCACTATCAAAAGTATGTGGAAAAGGTGAAAACTGAGGAACCGTTTTTTTTGGCCCCAGCCAAAGGGTCAGATTTTCGGGTTTTCCGGGGCAAGTGGATTTTCGCCAAAATTGAATTTTTTCGCCAAGTGAAAGTTGATTCTGTATTTTCTAACAATTCTGATGCCAATGAAACCCTCGGAGGTGACAGAAAAGGGGAAAAAATTTTTTTCATGTTCACGTGGGTCAAGGGTGAAAGTCGATTTTCGCCAAAATTGAATTTTTTCGCCAAGTGAAAGTTGATTCTGTATTTTCTAACAATTCTGATGCCAATGAAACCCTCGGAGGTGACAGAAAAGGGGAAAAAATTTTTTTCATGTTCACGTGGGTCAAGGGTGAAAGTCGATTTTCGCCAAAATTGAATTTTTTCGCCAAGTGAAAGTTGATTCTGTATTTTCTAACAATTCTGATGCCAATGAAACCCTCGGAGGTGACAGAAAAGGGGAAAAAATTTTTTTCATGTTCACGTGGGTCAAGGGTGAAAGTCGATTTTCGCCAAAATTGAATTTTTTCGCCAAGTGAAAGTTGATTCTGTATTTTCTAACAATTCTGATGCCAATGAAACCCTCGGAGGTGACAGAAAAGGGGAAAAAATTTTTTTCATGTTCACGTGGGTCAAGGGTGAAAGTCGATTTTCGCCAAAATTGAATTTTTTCGCCAAGTGAAAGTTGATTCTGTATTTTCTAACAATTCTGATGCCAATGAAACCCTCGGAGGTGACAGAAAAGGGGAAAAAATTTTTTTCATGTTCACGTGGGTCAAGGGTGAAAGTCGATTTTCGCCAAAATTGAATTTTTTCGCCAAGTGAAAGTTGATTCTGTATTTTCTAACAATTCTGATGCCAATGAAACCCTCGGAGGTGACAGAAAAGGGGAAAAAATTTTTTTCATGTTCACGTGGGTCAAGGGTGAAAGTCGATTTTCGCCAAAATTGAATTTTTTCGCCAAGTGAAAGTTGATTCTGTATTTTCTAACAATTCTGATGCCAATGAAACCCTCGGAGGTGACAGAAAAGGGGAAAAAATTTTTTTCCCCTTTTCTGTCACCTCCGAGGGTTTCATTGGCATCAGAATTGTTAGAAAATACAGAATCAACTTTCACTTGGTGAAAAAATTTAGTTTTAGCGAAAATCGACTTTCACCCTTGACCCACGTGAACATGAAAAAAATTTTTTCCCCTTTTCTGTCACCTCCGAGGGTTTCATTGGCATCAGGGGGTCAATAAATACAGAATCAACGTTCACTATTTTTCATTTAATTAAACACCGCCTGCAAACGGGGAGATGAGGGTGGCTAAAATGTATTCTGCAACCCCGTCTCCTCGTTGGCTACAAATTTCAACCCTCGGCATACATGCCTTCCCCTTCGCCCGCTCGTAAAATCACGCGTTCTCGGTGGCATCGAGGAGGACTTCTCCGGACCGAAAAGAACTGAGGATTCGAAAGGTCTCTGGAAAAGTACGTCGCAGAACTGATTAGGACTCACCAGGCCCATCTAGGTCTGGAGAGATCTTGAAAGACCTGTGTACGTCCAATCAGAACCAAATCCTCGACTCGGGTGAATAATCAGAAGGATCAAACGTTCTTAGGGGCTAATCTCTGAGTACCAGTAACAAGCAACGATTAATTAGAGGGATCCTACACGGAGAAAAAATTACCGTGCTCGCGCAGTAAAGTGGGTTCAGATGGTTTTTCCAGGCGAGATGTACCGCAGAGACTCGGAAAAAGTACTGTTGCACGAGTGATTTTGTCGGATAAATGCGGGGAAAAATTCTTGTGCAGCACGGTAAAATCGAAGAGACAGTAAAGTTTTATGAGAAATACGAGAAAAATTATGACACTGGCTGGCAAATGTTTCCGGCGCTCTACCAGAATCCTAGGACCCGATCGCGCATTCGTAAGATTTCGGCATTCTTCGTCCCCCTTCCGCAACCGCGAACATCAACTCAACGTGACCAGGGGCCATATTCTCGACGTTAGTGAATAGTCCTTCGTCCACGAATCGACGTTCGTTGACGAACTGCGTATAGTAGTTGTATAGAAGATTCGTTGACGATTGCCGATTCGTGCACAAAGAAGAATTCACCAACGTCGAGAATAGGGCCCCAGATGATTTGCTCCGTCGCCTCCTCTACACGGAGAGAAATATTCAATAAAAAGTGTCAATCATCGCGTAAATTCTACGATCTGTTCCGTAAAAATTACTCATCCGTCCGACGCCTCACGGAGCCATGAGTCACCGTGAAGGGGAGATTTTAACAACACGTTCCGTAATTGTTCCGGAACTTTTCGTAAAAATTCTTAAACATCCAAGAATTTTCATGTTCTGAGGCATAATAAGTCTTGAAGTTTCTGTTAGATTTTACAACTTCCAGAAAA
>NW_021680653.1:438640-467706 GCF_001412515.2 Diachasma alloeum
TTAACAACACGTTCCGTAATTTTTCCGGAACTTTTCGTAAAAATTCTTAAACATCCAAGAATTTTCATGTTCTGAGGCATAATAAGTCTTGAAGTTTCTGTTAGATTTTACAACTTCCAGAAAAATGACGTGCCTTTTTCGTAGTTTTTCGGTGACAGACCCGAAAATGTACTGAACGTTTCAGATTTATTCTCTTATATTCCTATAGAAATTCACTGAAAATGATTCTCGCTTGCGGATTACGTGAAATGTTCCGTAATTTTTCTTGAATATTTCTCTCCGTGTGGCCTTCTCTCTCACATATCTCCCCACTGAAACCCCAGGTTAATGTTTTTCATAATATCAATTCAGTGAAATATTAATTATTGTTGTGATAAAACGGTTAAGAAATAAAATAAGTGCCCCTTATTTTCTCTCCGTGAGGTGTATAACGCTGTAGAGATACATTGGCCTGTCAAACGTTTCACATACGTTTGCCGTGAATTCCGCTATTAATATGGAGGAGAGGTTAAAAAAATTAATATCATGATATGCTGAATGACAATGTTTACTCATTTTTAAGTATTGAATCGAATTTATCATGCAATAGAAAACAGTCAGGGATCAAGCTTTTATTGTGCGGTACCGGAATTTTGACTATGCATCACCGGAATTTTTCTGGTGCTAGACAATTGAACTCACTTTACCAAACGGCACGGTATTTTTTGCCTGAATTTCTCTAGAAAAATTCTGGAATTTGTTCTCCGTGTACCTTGCGAGGATCAAACGTCATGAGAATCATAATTCGCAAGGGTTAAACGATTAAAATGGACCGGGAGGGCAAAACAACCCGCAGGGCGAAACGGACCCCTGACAAAAAATTGGTAATTTTTGTTTTTTTTTCCTTCAAATCAGGAACACTGAAAGTGTTGAATTAAAAGTGAGTTTCTTAGATCGTAACCGTCACAAGGGGTCTATAGATAAGAAGTGTCGTTGAACCACAATTTGATCAGATTTGCAAATCACCTCAAACCACAAATGACTTTGAATTTTTATCAATTTTCTGTCGGTGGTCCGTTTTGCCCGCGTGGTGCGTTTTGCCCTACCCTCCTCTAGAACAGTAAAAAAATCAGTGCCGGTCGCTCGCGTTCGGGTTGAGGTGTGACCAATAGGGGTTGGTGGAATTGGGGGTGACCCATTGTGGGTCGAACCAATAACTTCCCCTCTGATTGCTTTTTTTCTTTTGATTCAAGTAGACTTTTCGGCTTGAGAATTGTTAACGAAATTAGTGGAAACTCTAAATTTCCCGACTTAAAACTAATTTTTTTCGCATACTTTTCTGAGCCCACTAGGGACAATTCGCCGGCCCCGACAAGGCGAGAGACGGATTTAATCAAACACCCTCCCCGGACGTCGGAGGCAAAAAAAACAGTTTTGATGAATATATAAAAATTTCTAATTATATGATGAAATCTCTGCAGTAAACAAGAAATTTTCTCATTCCCATCAAAACTAGAATATTTCTCATAACGACGATCAGAGATTTACCTAGATGGAAGTTCCTTCTTTCATTCAAAAATTAATTTTCTTATGAATGTGACCTGTTAGACGACCATATATATATAGAAAAAAATACTCAACTCATTTATCTCATTGAAAAACGAAAAGAACCAGCGGGGTCTCATTTTATGCCGGTCTCCCCTAAATATAGGTATTTTTCTGTGACAGCGAATGATTTTTTTTAGCAAACACCGTATGGTAAAATTTCACTCTCATCAATTTCTATGACCTTTATATGGGTGCCAGAAAAAATACTCTACCGGTACGAATCATTTTACGGGACGAAGAGGATAGTTCTTGCATCCATAGATGTTTTTTTATCAAACGAAACGTAAGATTTTGCTCCACGATTATCTTTTGTGAAGTAAAAATGGCCACGATTTTCTAAATGCTTATAGTTAGCTTTTTTCTCCGTGTGTGCACTAAAGGATTTTCTCCGATGATTTGGTCGATAAAGTATGCGAAAAACCTGTGAAAGCTACACACGGACCTTGAGGCTATTTTTTTACCGAATATTCATCATTATACAGAATATTAATTAATTTATCGATTTCCCGATTATAAAGAAATTTCTATGATGACGCCATGCCTCGTAGCAGATAAAATTGCTTACTTCAAAAGTTATTCATTATTCGCAAAAAAAACATAGAAAAAAATCAAGCTAAATCGAGATGTTATTCGTGTGAATAATCGGATGGAACCAATGTTTCATCCGTTCGGAAAAAATCTAGTTATCCTCAAATTAATGCCCGTCAACGAATATATTAAATCCGTCTGAAATAAGTAGTTATCTACAGTCACACACGGACAAATTCAACATCACTCGTAATTCAGTAGCCTTTAATCCCTTCTAAGTAGCCATCCAACTCTCCACTTATCCAGTTCCCACTACTGGCTCCAACGAAAATCGGATTACACGACTCATTGATTCTCCACTTTCACTTTTCATTTCCCCCTCCCCCTCCCCCCAGCCCCCTCCAATTCACCGCAACTCTTCATCTCCAAATTTTTAATTAATCCCAATGAGAAGAAAAACTGAAAACACCAAGGAGAAAATAAATATCCCTAGGAAAAAAAATTATAATCAACTATCCGCCATATAATTTAACGCTGTTATAGTTTATCAAATGTGTACTGAACTATGATTATCACAGGTTTAAGTCTCGTAACTCCTAATCAAGGTGGCTCGAGGACAAACGAAAAGAAGTTCTCAAACCCAGAGGCGAGATCATTAGGCCTTCAACAAACCCGCACAACTACGGCGGCCAGGTAACAACGAAACCGATTTCGATCGTAAACGGACAAGAGATCGTCGCAATTGGGGTCGTTAAGCGTTCACTGAGAGTACGATACGAGATTCGTGATCCGGTTTTCGATACTCTGTTGCTTATGAGTGCGTGTCCTTACGTACACACTTGTCCCCAATCATTTGAACCCGTAATAATGATAACAAATATAATATATAATCGGTGAATTTCGGATTGAAGTGGTAAAATGTAATAAGTCAAAGTGGACATGTTTATTAATTAACATGCAATGATCGTCAAAAATGAGTGATCTTCAAAGATAATGTTGAGAAACCAATTCCGAAAGTGAGAAAATTCTCCGCCAAAGGATTCCTTGGTCTTTTGTCTCGATATTGATCCTCAATATAATTGCATTATTGACCGAAGGAGATAAGGCAGCAAAATATGTTTCATCCCTTCAGAACAGAGTTGCGGAAGAAGTTATTCTCAATGACCGTGATACAATTTATGAATTATTGATTATGTTATTCACTACAAACAATGTAGTCTTTGATAAATAATTATAGGAGTAACGTTGTTAACACCACCTATGAGTGACGCCAATTTTCACCTGGCAAGCAGTTATCCTCACGGCCGACGTACTGGTTACAAAGCAGAGTAGCAAAGAGTCTGAGGTATAACTACAGTGGTATGGCTAATAAGTCGGCCAACGTTGATGAAGACAGACAGGTGCAAGCACAGCCGCGCGACGCCGTGTTAATGCGTATAGAAAATGACATCATCCCACCCCTTTGGTGAGAAACGTCTTAGTTTTTCTGGAGATTATTATGAACAAATAATTTTGGAACATGACAAGTGTTGGAACAGATTTTGACGGCAAGAATTCGTTTTCAACACTTCGATTTTGCATCTTCTTTCTTTATTTTACCGTGGCACTAGTGAGTAAGCCATTTTTGAGGGGACATCCACGGAGAGAAATGTTCAGTAAAAATTACGGAACTCTGACTTCACTCACCGATTACGGAATGGACTCAGAAAATTTAAGTGACGGTATCGTAATTTTTCACCTGAGACTCAGATCAAAATTACGGAACGCGCCGGAAAAATTCCGTGACACTTCCGTAAAATTTCCTACAACCGCATTTCGCTCCGGAATTACGGAAAAGATACACTCTAAAAAAAGATTACTTCTGATAAGTAGGAAAACTACTTGTATTCAGTACCGAGGGGTTTCTGGAGAAAAGGTAATTTTTTTACTTGGTTCAAGTCGAAAATCGACTGAATACAAGTTTTATGCTCCAAGTACAATTGGTACTGGTGACAAGTACCAACTGTACTCATCATCAGTACTAAAAGTACGTGTACTGAGTACCGAGCTGTATTTCTCAAAAGTAGAAAAAATACTCGAGACAAGTAGTAATAGCACTCAAATCCAGTACTAATGGATTTTCGCGGAATATTACAGTAAAATTTATCATACACTAGAGATCGCTGAAAAACGAAGAATTAATGCAAATAAAATTATTGTTTATTGTTCATTTGCCCCTCAAACGCTTGAAAATTGAAATGTAGTCCAATGTAATAAATTCTCGAGCTACAGAGATTTTTTTTTCAAAATTTTTCAAAAGATGTGTAGAATAACAATTACCAATTAATTTTTCCAAATTTAATTTCCAAATAGTCCTTTTTTTAATAACAAAAAATGTAATATTCATGCGAAATAGCCAGTAAAATGATCCTCAAAATAATTGTTATATTTTATATTGAAAAAAAAATTGAAGTATTAATCTTTTGAGCTATCTTGTATAAAAATTGCAATTTCGTTATGCGACAAAGAATAAAATTGCCTATTTAGAAGTCGAATTCAAAAAAATTATCTCGTAATTGTTATTCTACACATCTGTTTAAAAATTTTGAAGAAAAAATACGTCCGTAGGTCAAAAATTGAGTACACTGTGCTATTTTTCTTCATTTTCAAGGTCTTGGGGGCAAATCAACAAGAAATAATCGGTTTTTTCCCCACTTATTCTTCGTCTTTCAACATATATAAATAATCGATCATCAATGTGTAATAAATCTTACTGCAATATCTCGCGATTTTGAAACTCATCGTAACCTCCCCTTGATGAAATTTGTTAATTGTCATCTGAGAATGATAATGATAATGAGAATGATAATTAATGATATGAAATTCCTCAACAAAATAACCAACCAAAAGTACTGGAATCAAGTCATAAAAGTACTCGCGAGAAGTAGAAAAATTACTTGCTCCAAGCATCAAAGGTACTTGTGAGAAGTAAGAAAAATACTGACAGGAAGTAATAAAAGTACTTCCTCCTAGTACTTTTCCTACTTGCTTAGCAAATATTGTACTTCACCCTAGGACATGAAAAGTACTTGGGACAAGTAGTTTCCCAACTTTTCACAAGAAAACTTCTCCCAAGTAGAATTCAGTACTAGTGAGTAGTAACTTGTTTTTAGAGTGTACGTAATTTTCATTGAATATTTCTCTCCGCATGTCAAAACATCATAATTATGATAATAAAAATCATCTAATATCTTTAAGAACAATTTTTTAAGGGTAGGGAAGGGTAGGGCAAAACGGACCGGGAGGGCAAAACGGACCACTGACAGAAAATTGGTAATTTTTTTTTTTTTTCTTTCCTTCAAATCAGGAACGCTGAATGTGTTGAATTAAAAGTGAGTTTCTTGGATCGTAACCGTCACAGGGTTTTTATATAAAATAAGTGTCGTTGAACCACAATCAGATCAGCTCATTTGCTAATCACGTCCAACCACAAATGACTTCGAATTTAGTCCAATCGGAAGCAAAAACAAAAATTATCAATTTTCTATCAGGGGCCCGTTTTGCCCTGCAGTTTGTTTTGCCTACCCTCCCCTACATTCAGTCGGTTGTAATGGTCTCTACTACTGGCAACAGAGCTCAGCACCTGGCACCCATCACCATTTTGCATTATTGCGTATATAGTTCTTATTGCCAGAAAGTGATCCTCGGAGTAGACCTCCACCCTATCGAATCTTCACGTGTACTCGTGTCCCCAAACGCTCGAATCGACGATCCCTCTCTACCAATACACTCTACATGAATTTTGGCAAAGAATATATAATTCAGGCCACTGCATTGTACCACGAATGCATAACTTGATAAAGAGGGTCAATGATGGATTTTGGAGCCACTGAAAACGATTTAGAATTGAATGTTATTGGCCCAATTTCCTGAAATGTACACGGAGAGAAATGTACGAGAAAAATTACCGTGCTCGCACAGTAAAGTGGGTTCAGATGGTCTTTCCAGGCGACATGTACCGTAAAGAGTAGGGAAAAGTACTGTTGCACGAGTGATTTTGTCGGATAAATGCGGGGAAAAATTCTTGTGCAACAGGGGAAAAACCGAAGCGACAGTGAATTTTTACGAGAAATACGAGAAAAATTATGACACTGGCTGGCAAATTTTTCCGGTGCTCTACCAGAATCCTAGGACTCGATCGCGCATTCGTAAGATTTCGGCACTTGTCGTCCCCCCTCCGCAGCCACGAACATCTACTCAACGTGACCAGATGATTCATTCCGTCGCCTCCTCTAGCCTCCTCTCTCACATATCTCCTTACTGAAACCCCAGCCCGAGTGGAAATTCTGTTCAGGTCTCGATCAGAAACTGATCAAGTTAGATCCGAAATTCTGATCAGGCATGTTACGCCTCTGCCTTAGGTTTTTCAACTAGGGAATATGTGTAAACTCCTCTTGTATAACTAGTATGTAACACGATTTGATCCTATAATTGGCGTAGACTGTTAGGTCTCCAATGAATAAATAACAAATAACAAATTTGGTCAAATAATTTTTGCAAAATTTTTCTCTCTACACTGATAGAACGGTTTAGTCGAACCAAACGAGACTTTTTAACCATTACCACGATTCGTTAACTAGTAATGAATCGCGGTAACAGTTAAGAAGTCTCGTTTGGTGCAACTGAATCGTTCCACCTTTTCTATCAGTGTATGTAGCGATCAAAATCATCTTCGGCCATTCTCCATTCCCAGCAAATGAAATATTCAGATATCATTCCACTTCCGGTGTAAACGACTTTGGCAATTCTCAACCTCATCCCATCAGGTACTTCGAAAATTGAATGAGCCAAACGTCAGTGCGTAGATTATAATCGTCCACGAGAGAATGCGCGCAGGTGCGAAGGAGGTCCGCGGGACTTCAGCGCGTGGGCTGTTCGCCACCAAGAGTCATGAATAAATCAACTTTTCCGTTTAACAGCATGAACACATGCTACACGATGTTATATCGAATATCGATATGGTTATATTCGCCAATTGGCAAAATGAGAAAATTTGAGTTAAGGTACGACCAACATACAACCGTCAGTGATTTTCCAAGTTATAAAAATCAAAGACGAAATGAATGAACTGCTAAAAAATCACAAATAAATGAAAATAACAATGATAAAAATAATAATAATTTTGTCAGAGTCCCTTTACTCATTGACTGTGGGCTTGGTTGAATGATTTAATGGAGGACGAAGTCAATAAAGCTCTCACTGGATACTGCGCAAAATTAATATGCCACTCGCCGCTCGCTGATTAGCATCGGGAGATCGTGCGGAATGTCGGCAACGAAATAATAAAAGCCAATAAAATTTTTCGATTAATATATCATCGTTGGGGAAGATGACATTGTGCCAGATATTACGAATAGCAATGGGATATACAAAAGTTGAATATCGATGGGGACAGAACGAGGCTGGAGAGAATAATACTCGTGGAAGGAACTAAAAAATTGCTAATTGTAAATTCTCGTGCTAAGGTAACGGTCGTTTACACGGACTGGTCAGCCACCAACGTGTGTGGTCCCTCAGATGCAGGGGCAAGCACGTGTCGGCAATGCAGCGTATCTTTTTATCCCGTTCCACTGGTGCGTCCCTTTTTGGTACTAAATTCCGAAATCCGCGGGTGGGGTACTGAGAGAATGCGATAAAGAGTCGGTTCATAGTAGAAGTTTCGATTCTTTTCTGAAGCTTTGCGGGGTGTGGTGCGATAATGTGAAAGCATATATATTTTTTTTTATGTAACTGGATTTTTTAAATTCATTAGTACCGCTTACCTCAAAAATGCACATATTTTTATTATTGTTATTTTCATTTATTTGTGATTTTTTAGCAGTTCATTCATTTCGTCTTTGATTTTTATAACTTGGAAAATCTGGATGAGAAATGAAAAGACAAGATAACGTATTTAATGCATTTATCAACCATTCAATTGAATATTATCAAAATTTTGCAAGCTTAAATAGAACTAATAGTTACAAGATCATTAAGAATTTTGAACGAGATCCACTCGAGCAGTGCTATTTGCATAAGGCTAATACCGCTCAGCAGGGTTGGACGAGTAAAATATCACTGGTAATCTTCCTATTAGTCGAAATAAAAAAAAACAAGTCATTTACCGGAGAAGTTTTAGACCTTTTTGACCGCGCTCTTCATCCAGGAGAACTAGGTAGGGCCACCATAAGAGTCAAACGATCCTATATCGAGCGACATATATCAGAAAGCTCTCCCGTTTGATTCATGTGTTGCTTGCCTCTCCATTCGATTCTGATGATTGTCCCACCTACTTCACCCTATTGACCCTCGATATTATCCTGATTTTGGGCTCCGTTTGATCCTCGGAAGATGACCGTGTTGACGTTTAACTCTGGCGAGGAAAGGCCCTTTTGACGCTTCACTCACGGAAGATTTTTGTTTAGTTATTTACTTTTTTTACTATCCGCAGGTACATTACCAATATTCTACTATTTAACGTCGAATAACCCAATTTCAGTTGACTGTCAAGTACATAATTCGATCTGAAATGAGCCGAAAAAATGAAGAGCTTCTGCGAAATATTCAAAAGTTAGCAGGAAATATCCGAAATAAAACGGTTAGGTAGCCTCAAAGACTGCGCTCTGATTAGTCGAAATCAGATTGAGAAAAATCATGTAAATTCAAGTATATTAACAATTTCTACAATCATTCTAGGCGTTCATCTTCTTCTAGAGGTCACTATGTGAAAAGCCGAAATTTTTATCGCAAAGCATGCGCTTAGGGAAAAAAAACGATGAATTTTGTTCACCTTTCACGATTGTTATTGAATGTTACTCAATAGGGTGGAATATTTGCCACATACTGAGTAGTTGTATTAGCGTCACACTGAGCGGTATTACTCACATCATTTGGAAGTTGAATGATAATTGCATTGAATAGTAGACAAAATCCCGTATAACAATGCCTCATACACAAATAATAGAAAAAGGATAATAAAAAATATCATACATTGTATCAGCAATACTAGATGTTAACTCGTCAATAGGCGCGTGATAAGACTTTCACTCACAAAAATTTTCACTCCGCAGGAAATACAAACTCTAAAAATATAAACATTTTACTGAAATTTTTTTTAATGCCTCAAATATTTTTTTTAGGATACTCTGGTGCGGAACGGGACTTTTTGGCGCCGCACACCCAAATGATGTTAAAAGACACCCAAATTTAGTATCCCGAGGGGAAATTGCCAAAAACTTCAGACGGGCTCAGATGTAGTTCTGATCAGGTAGACATGATCTCAGTCTGAGGTCAGGTTGCCTAAACCCAATTTGACCTGATTCGGATTTGATGCAATTGATTTTCATTTGAACGGAATTAATGGAAGAAAAAATGATAAGGTTCGGATCCGGTCTACTTGATCTTATTTTGAACAAACCCTTTCCGAGGATAAAATTTTTAATTGATTAAAATTTATAATTAATTTTTCAATTAATTTGTAATTGATTTATTAATTAATTTTTAATCAATTAACTGTGCGGAGAGAGGGAGGGGTGGCTCAATAACTACATATTGTTGAAGTGTCACACTCACAAGCAAATTATCTTTACTAGAAAAAAACTTATCAAGCTCCCATTTGTTCATTAGCCTTAGGATTATCAGGATTATTATCCATTAATGAAATGAGAGGAACAAATTTCCTCTCTCTGAATATACGCGCAAATCGGCGAGATCATAAATAATCTCAAAGTCAACAAATACCCAGATACAGTGGTTAGGATTAGTAATCGTAGGTTCCCCGGTTCGATCCCCACCATCGGAAAAAATATGAAGGTTTTTTCAACGATAATTACGGTAGGGATTCATTAGAAGAGGCCATCTATCGTGAAAAAAATTGAATTATCTTTTGTATTGAATTAGTTATCACTAATAATTATTATTGATTCCGGCAGACAGCTCGTCAGCTTTATCAAATCCGGAACTGTTAGGCCTGATCAAGTCTATCAATGACCAAAATTTCCACTCGGGATTTTCTCGGGGCACCAAAAAGTCCGGCGCCAAAAAGTCGCGTACCGCTCTGGTGGTGATAAAAATCATCTATCAGTCAGGGTTGAGTATGGAAAAAAATATTTTTTTTCGTGTCACGGGACCTGAAAATTAATATACACACCTCGCCATGGACAACATATCACCCACCGAGGCACCACTGCGAACCCATTCTTTCTATTGATATACGTCTTATTGTTAGACATCCATTTTATAAGTACGAAATTTTGATTTCCAATGCCAGTTATGGATCCCCATTTTGGAAACAAAGTGCGGAAAATCACATTTCGAGATTTTTTGTTCATGTGTTTTTAAATATTTATAGAAACATCTCAACTACTCAAAACGACTCTTTTTTTCGACCTCACTCGATTCTTCAGATATTAGAGATATTTTTACAACGATGAAAACAGTTTCATGTATTTAATAAAATGATTAAACATATTTAACACAGCAAAATGGAATCAATGTGTAGTTTACAGAAGAGTTTAAAAGATAGAAAAAATCCAGTCATTCAAAAGTGAAGGCGAAAATTCCCTACCCAACTATATATGAAAGTGACGAATAAAAAAAATTTCACAATGATTGATATACATCCAATGACAAGACTCATTACTCTAGTGTTTATAATGACCAGAATGGTAGGAAAAAAATTTTCCTAAACATTAAAAATATTGTTTAATAATTTCAAGAATATCACTTCTCTGGAGATTTCCCATGAAATTCACCACCCATAGTTAAGAATCAATGGCAGACCTTCTGTTTCAAGACGAAAAATGAAAAACATCTGGCAAAAACGTTTTCTTATCTTTCTTCCTGAAAAATTATGCAATTAAAAAATTGTGTTATAACAAGAAAAAAATACACTCTCTTCTATACACAAACTTATTTTCGAGAATTTTAACGGACTTGGACAAAAGTTATTCCATAAATCTCGTCGCCTTTTGGCACGGCAACTGTGACACAAAAATATCGCTTGGGTTTCACCTACGCGTTTTCGTCGAACGAAACGAAAATGCATAGTTTGCGAGATTATGGCCGGTAACGCACAAGTTATATTGCTCGAAAATATTTTTAATCCATTAAAATTTTGAATCATGTAGATTTCATTTTGTGGGTATAAAAAGAATCATTTTAATACACTGAGAGAAATTTCGATGCTTATTTCAACTACAAGGGAATTGTCAAGAAAATAATAGTTACGGTAACAATAAACATTGTAGATTCAACTATTACCTTAAAGTGAAAATTACATCATAATGCTGATGACACTATTTGACATAGTAAATCGAACGATGAATCCTAGTTTAATCTACAAAATTTATCGTTACTGTAAATATAATTTCTTTGACAATTCCCTTGTAGTTAAAATTACCGCGAGTAATACCACGAGAGCTTCAAAATTATCGAGCAATTCCCGATAGGTTCGTTGCAAACAAACGAAGGAGTCAAGTTTTTCAGGTTAAAAAATCACGAGTGCGAAGCACGAGTGATTTTTCCTGAAAAACTTGATGACTTCGTCTGTGTACAGGGAATCTTGAGGGAATTACTCGATTAATTTTGAAGCTCGAGTAGTATTCGGGAGGGAATTTTCCCATCCAAATGTCGGCCAAAAGAATTGCAGTATGAGACAAAATCCATCTGACAGTTCCAACCAGGGGTTCACTCGACCACGGAACCTTTTGTTTTCCACAAATATAGTCAACATGAAAAATTACCAGTTGAATTATCAAAGATTATCAGCTGAATACCGTGTTGACTATATGAAATAGCAGTCGAATAGTGCAATTCTATTGGCTGACATTTGGATGAGGAAAATTCCCATTGAAATTTCTCTCAGTGTACCGTAAATCTTCTCTCAGCTGAAGCAGAAGTTGACGATGACGACAATCCATACCCATCACAGATGAATTCCCAAAAATAATGAATCAGTCTGATGAAAGACTGCATTAATCGAGGATGGCGAGTAGAAATTCTCCGATTTATAAATTACCATTTTACCGCCAAATCATTTCGAAAAAAAAGCATAGGCGTTTCGAATCAAAAATGAGAACTCAAACATGGCGGATATCTCGAACGAATGGAGAAAGTAACGTGGTTTTCATGAGTACAATCGTCTTGTACCGAATTTTCATGAAGCCTACCTAACAAATTAAAGAGAATTGAATAATATTCTATGAAATATGAATAAACGAATCATACTTGTTCAAATCATTTAGATCACAGGAAAATAGGATAATTATGAAATAATTATGAGATTATCTCACATTTTTTACATTAAGGATAGGAGAATCTGAATTCAATATAGTGGAAATGACGATCGATTTTTTCACTTTGAATATATAATATTACTACAAAATACAAAATTTCCGATGTGAATAAAAAAAATCTGCGGGTGACTGTATCTTTGATAGAGCTGTAATTTTACGTAGATACGTCTATGGTCTTCCCTTTCCATCACGGAAAATCATACTATTTTTTCATTGTATATATTTCTAAAGGTATATTAGAAGAATTGGGGATTTCGCACAGTCTCGTCATGATAAGACGTTTTTGATTCCGAATGGAAGTTTTGAAAATGCAATTTTTTTCGAGTCTCTAATTTTGCGTGGATATGCCTCAGAGTGGTCTGAAACGTCGAGATATGATGTTTTTAGACGATGTCTGTATGTATGTGTGTGCGTATGTATGTGTGTGCGTTTGTCCAGAAATGTGTCAATAACTCTAAAACCGTAATTACGAAAAAGTTGACATTTTGGCTCATAGTTGGTACCAACGAGATACAAATCTGTCCTAAATCTCAGCCTGATCGGTTGAGTAGTTCCTGAGATATAGCGATTTCTCACAAATCGTTTTTTGCAAATATCTCAGGAACGGTTTGACCAACTTCATTTTTTTTTTCAAAATATTTGTCACGATGATACCTATCTTAATGTACAGACGTTCCATCGCCCCGCTATGGAGAATTGAGTTTTATTTTCATTTGTTCATTTTTTTTACGAAATCGCTTGTTACCACGATAACTTGAAAAATAATTGACATAGAAACTTCAAACTTCGTATGATTCTAGATCTCATGGTAACAAAGTTTGGTGTTTTGGATGGGCGAAATCGAACAAGTAGTTACGGAGATATTCAACTTTGTATGTGAAACTTTTTTCTTTAATATCTTAAACAAAAAACCACTCAGACGAATTCAATTCTTTTTTCAAAATATTCATTATAATGGTGGCTATCTGACCAAATTAAAATATAAGTACCGTTGCGTTGAAAGTGTTCGAGTTATTGCTATTTTTTATTTTTAGCTGATCAGCTTACTCGTGTGGCTATAATGTAGTTAGAACTTTATTTAACGATCTCAAATTTAGCTAGATAACTCGAAAGAATTTAAGATTAATTTGTTCAGTAGTGCGTGAGAGGGAATATTTTGTGAAAAATCGTCTATTACGTCAATTACCGTGTTTTTCGTTAGTTATCGGATTTTTTATCATAAATGCGGATAAGGAACCCTAAGGGCTTCTTCCCTAAATGCCCCCCCATAATAAAATAGACGTATCCACGTCAATAAGTTGTGTTTTGAGCAAATTGAGTTTTAATTTTTAATTTCGTAGTAAAAATATGAGATCACAATATTCTAAGCACGAACTTTTATTGATGAACAACAGATTAATTGAATTACTGTGTAAACTAACTAAGAATTGATAACAGTGTGGGCACGCACTTTTACCAGAATATCAACAAACTTTGAATTCAAGACATTCACACTCTCTAGTATGTTCTCGAAGGAATTGAATTGTAATTATGATTAAAATCTGAATCAGTGAACATAGGAATTAGAACACGAGCAAATCATTTATTGTAATATGAAAATTACAGCTAATTTACAGCTGTTAAATTAGGACATATGATTCTCATCGATCGTATCGAATCTGACAGCAAGAAGGACATTATGAAAAGCATCAACACCCCGGCCGCTTGCGACCGGGTGGCGCTAGTCAATCTAATAAACGTCATAGTCAAACAAACACGTGTATCCGCTCCGTCCCCAAAAATCAACAATCGAAATCGGAGAATGAGTAGACATCTGTTGAGCAAAAAGTAAACTCAATATAACTTGTATTGACTGAGCTAACTGCCTGAGAGGTGCTAATCTCACAAATAAAATAAACAATTCAGTCTCAAATATTTACACTACGCTCAACGCTGCTTCCTTCCCACAAAAATAAATTAAAGCAGACTATTTAACTATTTATTTTTTAATTTATTTGATATTTGTACTAGTCCGAACGAGCTGCTCCAATGTGATGTGATGGTTGACAGCCAGAACAATTACCTCACAATGTACCAAAGAAAATTCAACGTTCAGAAAAACGTGTCAATGAGATGAAAATAAAGCAATGAAAATTAAATGAATAGAAGGGTGTGCTTAGACAATCCCACGACTTTGATTTTTCAACGTGTTTTTTACTGATGTAAATAATTGTTGACACTTACCTATGGTCAATGGTCCATAAAAGATGGTTGCGAAATCACAAAGAACGAGAAACTGTCTTCATAAACACCATAATAGTCAAAACACTGGAAATGTTCGCTTGTCACAAATTAACATTCCCACACAGCGGCCATCTTGCCGACAAGCATGGCCTAGTCTAGTCAATTCAATGCGCATGCGTTGGGTTATATATCAACAGTCGATAGAAAAGTTCGTTCTGATGTTTCTTCAAATAGAAGAGTTGTTGTTTATTTGCGCACGTAAATAAAGCGGCAGTGAGTGCAGTGCTTCTTGCTGTTGTTTTGCCATCAGCAGGGTTGGGCTTTTATCGATAATCGCAGTTTTTTACATGACATTGTAAAAAAACCCGTCATTTACGTAAGGGAGACTCCAGTAAAATGGGAGGTTTCGTGATCTTCTCCAATTGTCAATCTCTTCACTTATAAATGAAGATATTGACAATTGAAAAAAATCTTACGACGTCCCACTTTGCCCGACCCTCCGCTAATAAATGTCAAAAATGTCAAAAATCAGTCGACGTACCTTTTATCGTAAACCATGAAGATTCGCGAAGATTATACCTCGCGAGGGTGATGAAAATCACGAGGTTCATACCTCGCCAGGATCATACGTCTCGAGGGTCACACCTCGTAAGGGTCATACCGTATAAGGGATGAATTTTACAAGGGTCAATTTCATTATTTATTGATCTCTATTGAATTCGTCGCGTCATCATCTTTTGGCTTGATATTAACTTGTTTCATTCAGAATTCTTAAAGGACCAAACCAAATTCAATTCTTTGGTAGATTTTTTGAACTCTTCAAAGAAAATGGTTCTTTTCAGGCCCAACTGGGCTTTTTGGGGGGAGAATCCAATAAAGCTCAATAGATCATGAAATTAACACACAAATTTATCACAATGGCGATGACTTGTGGACTTATGACTTTCGTCTTTTGCAACGTTTTACCCTCGTGAAATTTATGCTTTATGAGGTATGAGGCTCGTTTTTGAGTTTCTTAAAATGCCGGCAATCGTACCACGTGATGTAATAGTCCATTATGTCAGCAGGCGATGAAAGTATTTTCGGACGAATGTGGCTTTATACTCCGAGCCGAAGGTGAGGATTTTACTCACATGAGTCAGGAAATAGTTTTATGTCGTTAGGCCCGAAAAAACCGCGATTCTAACCTCGCTTCGCTCGGTTAGCTCGCGGTTTTCGGGCCCAGCGACATAAAATATCGTATGCCACACGGCGATGAAAGCATACCGCCTTCGGCTCGGATTATAATGCCACATTCGCCAGATGATACTTTTATCGCCTAGTGACATAACATACTATTATCGCCGTGTGACATACAATTCTTTTGTATCTCTGGGCCCGGGAAACCGCGATTTAACCGAGGGAATCGATATTAGAATCGCGGTTTTACGGTCCTAGGGACATAAAATAATATTTTATGGCCCAAGTACCGAGAACCGCGATCCAACCGAACAAAGTGAAGTTAAAATTCGCGGTTTATCTGTCCTCGGGACATAATATACTATTTTTTATGATATTTATATGTCCAATACTGCGTCTTCGTCAGTCGGAATAAAATAAAACATTCTAGTAGCCGAAAATTGCAAGCTTTTCGAAGTAATATGAAAAATGTAAAAAACCCGTCGAAGTAATATACGTAAATTACAACGGTAAAAAACGGTGCAATTTACCAACGAAATTAAGACGCTCACCTCTGGCTATCAGTAGAAAATAAAGAAACCAACAACTGACCAGCGGCAAAGCAATGAAAAATCCAAATCAAATTTGAAAGAAAAAAAATATCTAGAATAAGATGGTTCTGTGTTGAACACCAGTCATGGATTGTTTTATGAAAACGGGCGAAAAGAAGAATTAGTTCGAAAAAGAAATAATTATTATAAATCGTCAAGCGCGTATATATTTGTAATTCAATTATTAAGACACTAAAATATACAACAAATTGCATATCGCATAGAATATATATATATATGTATATGTATATACAATATTTGACATGTAAAGTAACAAACTTTATTGAAATGTTATTAAATTTTCTTTCTCTATCATTCACGCAATGACACACGTCATTCAATTCATGATAAATACTATGATTACCATAAGAAACTGAATATAATTAATGATAATATAATCAACTTTTATAATAATTGTAATGATAATGTGATAATAATAATGATACATTGCATAAAATTAATTGATAAATTGCAAAGGAAATGACGATGAAATGAAAGTGAAAATCAAAAAGTAATCGAATGCAGTTAAATAATAATTCAATTTTAACCAAAAAAACGGGTATTATTTTCCCGTAATTTCTAGATTGTTCTTGTTTCCTATCTAAAGTTATTTAGTTCAACTCGCTGACGATAATACTCATTCCCCATAAAATTTCTCACTTTCCATCCGGAATTAAAAACAATAATAAATGAATATTACATCACCGGGTTGACGAGAAAGTACACTAGTAATGAATGACGCACATGTGCTCCATTTTTCAGTTTAATTTTTTCGATAGCTGAGTGATTCAGAAACTCTCACAGATGCCATGGCTCACTTTAATGGACAGGGATATCTATTAGTTCGTTTTATACAATTACGTCGTCATGATCGTTTTATTCAGATATGAATTTTTGGATTGAGATCAATGAACGTAAACATTTATTATTTTCGAGTATGCTTGAATCGAAAGGTGATAAATTCATTTTCATAGAACTCTGTTTTTTCTAGAGATGATTTCGTCACCTCCTTTAGATTCTAACCAAGATATAATAAAAAAACTGATTTCAAAGTGGAAAAGATTCCTCTTTCATTACCATTCCACTGCTGTTCACACTTACAATTTGATTTTTAAAAACCTATAATTTCAATGCATTTGATATTTTTATTAGATTCCTTCAAGAAAAATCACATTTGAAATTTTTATCCCCTAATAAACGAACTTATTAATGAATGTTTTGTGGATTCCAATTCGTAATGAGTTTATTTCTTGTTCTGTTGAAATGACCAATGATGATAGCATCCGTAGGGTGCATTTCAGCGAATGCAAAAGGATGTTGGCATAAGGGGACAAAGTTCAGTTCTCTCGCCAAATGGCACTGCGCGTTACGATGATAACTGAGCATTAGAAAATAGACACCATGTACACTGTATTTATCCGAATGCAAAGCCCAATGCTTATCCATTATTCGCTGTTATGCCTGTCCAGACTATCTACCATTATTTCTCTATTTTCGATTTTTGTTCGACACACTGTGAAAGATGCTTTGGATCCGGGTAATTACTGTATATATATCTGTATATATATATACATATGTACATTATTTATTAAATTACAAAACAGTATAATTTCCAATCGGCCATCAACTTCTCCAAGTATCCGACACATCTACACTGAAAATTATCTCGTTTTTTACACCGAGATATCTGTCGATTGACTTAATTATCAATCATTAGGTGCCATGGTTTAATAAGATGATATTACTTATCATTTTTCTGCATTAATTAGTTAGGTTTTCAATTACTTAATGATTACGACGTTAATATTTACAGGATTCAATTATTTTCCATCTTCCTTTCATCTTTGAATTTTTTCTTCGTCTCCGCTGTTGTTTCAATCGAATGTGAGGATTCATGTGAAAATATGTTGGACTCATTGACGCTCAGGGCTGACCTCTTCTTTTTCACCCTCACCGTCACCTTCTTCACGTGTCATCCCCTCGATGGGAGCCGAGGTGTCGTCAGTTGCTGGATTATCTCTATCTTCGGAGTCTTCCGAGTGGTTACTTGGAGGAAGGGATGGTGGACCGTTTATCGCTGCACCCTGGGGAAAACCGGTCTCAGCGGAGACAAGGTGAGAGGGCAGGTGGGGTGATGCTGTCTGGGACCTTCTACTCTTTTCACCTTTTCTCCATAATGTTATTTCCTTGAATGAAAATTAAGAAATAAAGAAATTTAGACAGAAAATTACAGAATTTAAGTGTAAAGAACAGTAGGAATAGTGTTGTAAAGTATGGGCCCATTTAATATAAGTGATTTTATTAAACAATTTGGGACGAAATAAATGATTAAAAAATACAAAAGGAAATGACGCTAAGAACGAATATAATGAGAAAGCGAGAGACGATCATACGTAAAGATAGTTGAGAGAGAGGAAAAGCCAAATCGCAACAGTATATTGTCACCAAGGGAGAAAAACAGGACATCCAAACCCATGTGTTTACCGCCCTCGGCTTCGCCTCGGGTTTGGGTGTCCTGTTTTCCTTCCTAGGATCTACGTGCACATACTATTTTTCATTATAACTGTACGGTATAGTTCGATTTTTCTTCGTAAATGCAGAAAGCAACGTGCGTTGTGTTATTCAGAGCTTCTTCAAAAACAACAGAAATCCGAGGAATGAAATAAGCGACTTTCCTCCCGCCATTTGGCGGGCAAAATCCAACTTTACGTGCAGATATGATGAAGAGTCATTTTCCTCTACCCAAGGCACGTATGATTTTTCAATACCCCTGCGAAATAGTACATTTCTAACCTGGAGAGGTAAAATAAGGACTCTCGCCATCAGCGCAGATGGTAATTCCACATGCGGGCACGACCCTTTATTTTACCTCCCTAGGTGAGAAATATACTATTCTTTCCTAATCTGTGACAGCAAAGTTCACGAATTTTCGCGGGCCCCACAATTGGACGTTTTTGCATCTTTATATTACGATATAATTAGCACTAATGAATTCGAGAAGAAGAGGCTCTGTGTAGGATGAGGTAAATAATTATTTTGTCAATTATTAAAACTTGTTTCATATTTCTATGATTTTTTTCACCGAATTTATGCGTGTTTAACCTCAGAGATCTCTACTTTTCAAACGAATAGTAGAGGTGGTGGTTTCATTTCCATGCTCAGAAGGGCCGGAATTTAGTAGGAATGGGTTATTTTTCAATCAACAATTCGTTGTATCCTTGGTTGACATTTCAACCCATTCCTCCATTAGAAACCATTTTTTTCTAGAGTAATTTTGGGGGCCTCTAGCATTATAAATGGCTACATGAAAAAAAAAACGGTGAAGAAATTGGCTCACTTGTTGTTTGAAATAACGACGATCTTCCTCATCCATCAGAACTAGATTTAAATAGTATCGAACGCTGAACTTTTTATTGATGTCTCGCATCGTTGGCGCAAGATCATAACCAGCTAGAAACACTCTTATTGGAATTGATTCACCCCTGACCGGTGCACCGTCCATAATCTCATACTTCGCTATTGTCTCATTCTCAGTGAATGTGTGTGGACCTGTAAATATGTATTCTTTGGATAGAAAGTTATGAAAGAATTGATGACTAGAAAACAGAAAACCTTTCCAACAAAAATAATTGTTTATCCCATGGAGGCATGCACTTTAAAACATTGAGTAAATTGATTCCTCGTCCTCAACCAATTTTTGAGCTAAATTGATTGATTCAAGATTTCAAAGTTCACTTGTAATTTCTTACTACTTTGAGTTGTCGAGAGAGGAAATTAAATGATGCATTCCGATTATGAAAACGATTTTTCCCTGATGTCGCGTGCTACATGGAAAAAGGTCGAATTGACCATTTTGTGACTTTTAGGTCAACAAAGTGAAAAAAGTCGTATGAACCTACTGTAGGGAACATGAAATTTGGACAATTTGGGCTTTCTAGAATCATTTGATTCCAACTTTTGAGGACAATTTTTTTTCGGCGCATACGATCTTTTCCCACAATTGTTTCGGCAATAGTGGAAAAATGAAAAAAAAAATCTTTTCACTGTTTGCTCCTCATTTTTATGATATTCAGCAGGACTTTTCAAGAAATAAACATTACTCTAGAGTTGACTCTTAGACTCTTAGACAGAGAGAGTACCTAAAATTTACTGCAGCAACAAAATATCTAAATAAATCCCAGGGTTGAAGTAGGGTTGACTCAAATGAGGTTGCAGGATAAATAAAAACATTTTGTTTGGGTTAAATATTGAAAAATTGTAACTCTTACGATATAACTGACCCCGAGGATAAAGTTCACACAAGGGTTTATTTGCTTAACAGGGATTGGTGCAACCAGGCTCTAGAAAATTAAAAGAAAAAAATATATAAAAAAAATAAAAACGGAAAAAATTATAATTAAAAACCCTCGACGAAAAAGTGGTGAATAGATTGCTTCAATGAACACGGAATATGAACTCGACATGCCACCGAAATGCAATCGTTGCTTTACGCGTTATTTTTTTTATTTCCTTCTAATTTCTAACATTTGAATTGGTAATAAGTTTCCGAATGAATACCGTTCATAACGATGCGTCATTATTTTTCGGAAGAATTTTGTATAAATTGTTCCATTTCCGCAATTATTCAATATATCGGCCTAAAATTCAATAAGAACGCGTAATTTGACAATATTAACTAGTAGGCAAAGTTCTAAAAGTTTCCCCTGACTTTTAGCCGTGTTATAGTGTACAAAAGTCAATCCTGACAAAAAAAATAGAGAAATGGCAATTTCTCGAATTCTCGATGGAGGGGTATTTATATTTTGATTTAAGCAAATGGATGGCATCACGACGGGATTTTGGGAAAATAAAAATTGAAATTAGTCTAATAGCTTTTGAGATATTGAGCAAAATAGTTCACATGCAAAGCTGAATATCTCCGACACTACACTTGTCTGATGATACTGATCCAAAATATCACACTTTGCTATAATGAGGCCGAAAATCCTACCAAGTTTCACGTTTCTTTTTCAATTATTGTTTGAATTATCATGCGTAAAAATAATTTTCGAGAAAAAGTGGAAAAATGAAAATAAAACTACATTGTTCACAGTGGGGTGGCCTCTTTTCAATTTATTTAAATAGGCACTATCATGGCGGCTATTTTGAAAGGAAAAAAAATCTATTCAGTCCAATGGTTCCGGCGATATCTCCAAACAACTATATATATATATATTTTGGTTCCATATGTATACCCTCACGGGTTTTTACATTTTGCTCCCTTCCCTATCTGCGTTACCATGGGCCGACTTACTTTATCCCCAACTGCACCCCATTCGGGATTGGACTGCCAGGGAAACCATGGAAAACCTCAGTCGTGCAGCCGGCCGATAATGCAGGGATTCCACTGTGTCTATTGGTCACACTGACTCAATGGGCACAGTGGTTCTCTACATTCGTGCCTAGCGACTGTAGTCCCACGCGGTTAGGTGTGCCCAAGCGGACACCCATCCAAGTACTGGGCAGACTGAACGCTGCTTAGCTCGGATGACCGCCGGAGTCACACACTCCCCGCGTGATCACTACAGCCACTATTCCAAACAACTATTTTCGAGGAATCACTTTACTTTAGGAACTGCTCAACCGATCGAGCTCAAATATAGCACAAATTTTAACCACAGTATTGACAATTATAAGCCAGAATTTCAGCTTTTATTTTAATTTAGAATTTTTCCGATAACTATTCATCCATACAGACATAAATACTGGCATTCCTAAGCATTTCTACCTAAGATGATAAAATCGAAAAAAATCACATTTATAAAACTTCCATTCGGATGCAAAGAATGAGTTATAAGGAAACTGAGGGAGTGTGGGGAAATTGAACCATATTTTGACAATTAGAAATAGTTAAGAAGAGAAACGGTAGAGCAAAGTCGGGGGATACCGAAAAATTATTGATTGAATGCACGTTTCCTCAACTTTAATCTTCTGTTCCTGCTCTCAGTTATTTCTAATTGTCGAGATATAGGTCAGGTTCGCATGACTCTCTCAGTTTGCGTACGACTCATTGAATATGAGTGCTCTATTTTCCTTTTATGAGCAATCAATTTAAAACTTCTTCGTCGAGGGTATTTAATTTTCAATTTTTGAGTTCCCAATTTTTTTATTACTGCGCATATAGTGCTCATTGTGTATTTTTCTTTGAATTTTCTAGGAGTAAATTCCGGAGTGATGTTCATTTCTTCAAAACTACGGCTAAATATTAAAAGAATGAGAGGCAAACAGTGAAAAGATGTTTTGTTTTTCATTTTTCCACTATTAGAGAAACATTTGTGAAAAAGTTCGTATGCGCGAAAAATTGTCCTCAAAAGTTGGATTCAAATGATTCTAGAGAGCCCAAATCTTCCAAATTTTATGTTCCCTTGAATAAGTTCATACGACCTTTTTTCACTTTGTTGACCTAAAAGTCACAAAATAGTCAATACGACCTTTTTCCTTTTAGCACGCAATGTGATTGAAATGGATGATTTCTAGTGCCCGAAAGTTTTCTCATTGATCCAGCAATTTTATGTAAAACTTTCATTATTGTAAAAATTTCTACCCAACTCAGAACTAAGAACTCTTTATTTAAGTTGCTTAATATGATAGCCCATCTTACCAGACCCTGTTGTTTCTCGTTTTATGATGGCGATTTCCATATGTTTAATTTTTATTCTGACTAGAAGAAAGTAGATTTTCCCAACAATAACATCTTTCAAGTGATATCTGAAAAATAATTATCCAGTCAGTATTCCATACCAGTTATGTGAATTAAGAGACGAAAATAGTTGAGTTCTTCGAGATATCTACACACACTCACTTGCTCTTATTATATTCGAACTCAATATGTAAACAATCTTCAATCCCAACTTCCATTTTAATCGGATTATTCATATCCGGATAAGAACTTAGAGTGTGAACGACGAGCTCCAACTCTTTAACCAGATCGCTCAATCTCCGAACGATGGTGACCCTTAAGAAATATCTCAGGCGAACATTTGAACCTGTGTAGCTCTCGAAAGGCTTTTCAACATTAGCAAATTCGAATGTGTATTCAGTGTTATGCGTTAATTCTCCAGGTCTTGCTAATTCCTTCACGAGACTGGTAAATTCATGATGATTTCCACGATCGTAATACAGTTCGATCTGGCCGATGAATTCGACCTTTACACCCTGGTGCTCCAACTTTCCAGCTTTCCGCAGGCTTACAATTACCTATAAATTTTCAATGAGTACATTATCAAAAACTGATCTTTACAAAATTTACATCAGTTTTGTTCATTTTTCGCCAAAGAAAAGATGAGTCAAAGCAAATGTTAACATCTACATTGTTAGAAATTTTTTGAAATTTCAGTTACAGCGTCATTTGAATTTTCGATGTTGTGAGGTTGAATCTAATTTCAAATGAAAGCGTTTACTAAATTTCTCATTCATCTTGAAAATTCAAGAAAATTTTGTTTTTCATGTTGAATAATCATTGATTTTCCAATGAAAGCTTGAATTTCCAAACTCATCGTGAAAATTGAACATCACATACAATTTGTATTTCAATAGATTGAAAATTCAGAAAAGGTGTTGGACCTGGAAATCGAGAATTGCTTGAAAATTCAAGAAATTAACTGATTCTTCAATGAAGAAATATTCATAAATTTCGTGTAGCTTTGTCCTTGTGAAAAATTTCAAGCTTTTTCACTTGAAATTTCAAGAGTAATTTTCTAACAGTGTATGGGAGGAAGGTTTGTAAATTTTTTGTCAAGAAACCTCAACTGCACACCATTTCATGGTTCATGAAAAAAATCATTCAAGATTTTGAAATTGAAAGAATTGTTCGATTAATTTCTCTTTACTTTTCCAGGGATTTCATTTAAAATTGGATGAACTGCAAGAAGAATTTCTCACATTTGTTTCCAAACTTACTAGTTCCACCGTAAAACCGTCAAGTTTTATGTTTTAAAGCAAAACGATGCGATTTATTGCAGGCGAAAAAAACTAGCCTGACGAGCATTTGTACAGACAGGGAATATTTTATTTTTCCTAAAGCAAAAATTTCCGATGCGAGTGAACCTATGTACTAAATTCACGCAATAAAACTGTAAGTACCAATCTTGAATTTTCAACAGAATTAGCAAGAAAAATTACCTTTCCAGAAACGGTTTCGCCGTCGTAATACAACAAATGTCGCTCCTTCTTGCCATCCTCGGTCTTAATCTCTGCTGTTTTCCTCGTGTCAGCTCCATTCAGAATGATCTCCAGTCCAGCAGATTGACCAAACCCAAAGAAACTCTTCAGAAAAAAGTAATAATGATAAAACAAAATTCCATTGAAAAACTTGAGATGATTTCTCAACGAATTCTTACCATTTTTCCAATGTAAAATCAGAATAATACAATGAAAAAATCAACACTCGGAGGACGCCCGGTTGAATTAAAAAAATTGACAGTTGAAAAAAAAATCTCACATTCACTATTGATAAAATCTGGAATTCATCATCAAACAACCGACCATTGGCAATTTAAGACCTCTCTCTAGCTTTTCAATTGCCCCAAGGGATGAATTATTGGAAGTTGGGTTATCTGACTAATATTATCGGTGTTACTTGAACTTCCTCCGAAAAGTCACAAGTTTGCTAAATATGGCGGAACACACTTTTCCCCCACTCCAATAATTTGCCATTCGCTGTCAAAATAATTTCAGCGTTTGGCGCTCTCCAGTTACGATACAATCCACCTAATTCCTGATTTGGCGTACACCGACTCCTTTCCACTAATGATGTACGTGTAATCCTCCTGATGACGATGTCACCGCGATAATACCACGAGATATATCATTCCATGACGCGCAGCAATTTGTTCCGTATTCTGTTATTTTTCATTGGATTCCCTTGAATTGTGTGGGGGAACGCACTAATTGGACACACTGGTTGGATAAAAACTATTGTGTCAGTGGTTGAAAAATCGTAATGTGTTAGTGGTTTAGATGTTTAGAATTCCCCATCCACTGCACTGCAACTGCAGTTTCATGATCAAAACGGGACACTTCGGAAAGGGGTTGCCACGAACGGGGCCAGTAGCCTTTCGTTTAGGCGGGTTCGAGGTTCGTCTGCCAGGTGGCAGTGTTTCCAAGTTTGTCTTCCATACCATAGATGTCATAAGTTTTGTTTTTCAATTTTGTGATTCCTGATTTTTTATAACGATTTCTAACCTAAACCCAGAAGAGACAACAACAACACCCGGGTTACCAGGTGAACAGGCCTCACCACGTGGTTTTTAAAGTTCCAATTAGTGGTGGTTACTGGAATTCGATTGTTGAAATTGTCTTCAGTCATGTCTATTGACGTTGTTGAGATACTTAAGGAACCAAGAATGACGAGAGTCTGTGCACCAATGGTTCGGTACAGCAAGTGAGTCTTCTAACTCGCTGTTATGAATGTTTCAGAGTGGAGCTTGAATCGATTGGACTAGTTGATGTTTTTTTTTTATTTATATACCTTTGTTTTTTCCTATTTTAGACTAGCATTTCGAAATCTGGTCAGACGTTACGGTTGTGATGTCTGCTTCACACCGATGATCCTAGCTGACTCGTTTGTGCAATCCTCGAAGGCGAGGGATAATGAGTTTAGCACAAATACGAGGGATGAACCTTTGATCGTACAATTTGCAGCCAAGGCACCCAGGGATTTCGCTGATGCAGCGGAAATGGTTGCTCCGTGAGTACAAACCTTTTTACGTGTCTCATGAATTCTTTCTTCACAGTTTAGATGTTTTTTCATTCAGAAGAAATCGAGTCATAACGGGGTGAAATGAGAAGTCAAGAAAGCGTTCCAATATTGTTTTTGGAATATCTTTGGAGTAGAGATGTTGTCAAGAGAATTTTTCATGCAGTCTGGCGAGGGCTCCAGGAAAGCTCTCCCAACAAATTTTCCGATGCATTACCAACTAATAAAAAATTTCTTCTTGAGTTTTAATTTACGATGCTTAGATTTGACTGCTATGAATAATCAATAATTTCCGATATTTCTTGAACAAATAATGGGAATTGAAATAATTTCAGTAATTACAATATATAACTGCTCCAACGAATTTTTCGAGGAAACTGAATTAATCCGTAATTTAATGACAAAAGAAATTGGAATCAACAAGAAATTTGAGACGGACTCAATTAGGTAAATAACTTGAAGGGGGTGACTGGGCCCAATTATGACCTTTGTGGGGTTAATACCAGCTGCGTCCCCGTCGCGATCCCTAGATAATGCAAAGTACTGGTGAAGCTTGATACTTTAAAAAATAAGTGCTTCACTACACGTTGAATTTATATAAATACCTCATAATTTACATTTTTAAAACGGCTTTTAGAATGAAAATTGTAGAATGGGAGGTCCCGTACATCTACATGAGCATCCACGTTACTAATTGTAGTAGCTCAAAGAAGTTAAATTCATTTAGTCGCCAGGTTCCCACACAATATTCGTCGAAATACGTCAAGATCACATATATTGGGTTGGGGAAAAAGTAATTTCGGTTTTTTTCATGTTTTTCAAAGTGAATTTGTTAATATAAATTTTAAACACTAATCAATGATATGTGCCGTTCTGATCGATGACCTTTTGCCACTTTTCTGGTAAAACCATAATTCCGTAACTGTAGAACTTCTGAGGTTTTTGGGCGAAAAACTGAACCAAGTGATTTTCACAAGCCTCTTTTGAACCCAGCTTTACACCATTAAGAGAGTTTTGCAGAGACCGGAACAAATGATAGTCCGACGGGGCAAGATCAAGGCTATACGGTGGATGCATCAAAACTTCCCACCCAAATTCTCTCAGTTTTTGACGAGTCACTAAAGATATGTGCGGTCTAGCATTGTCGTGATGGAAGACGATGCCTTTCCTATTGATCAATTCTGGCCGTTTTTTTTCAATCGCCTGCTTCAGTCGCATTAGTTATTGACAGTAGACAGTCGAATTAATGGTCTCAAAAATTGGCAAAATCATGAATTAATCTCCTCACAATCAAGTTCCTTTTCCTTAATCCTCTCTCTCAATTCAACTCTGATAAAGTTGTGAGGAATTCAAGAATATGGTGACTCAAATGATACAATTCTTTCAATTGATGATGGAAAATTCATCTCCCCTTTCTGCAGCTATAGGAATCAACAGAGACGTCTCCCAACTCAGTGCCACCGTCAAACAATTCAGTCATACCATCGTACCCCCTGGGGAAGTTAACTCAAGTTTCTACCCTGCTTCTATGAACAACAATAGTAACGAAAAAATTCAAGATGCACTCTCCCAAGACATTGATAATCCTGTTCCGATTAGTAAAGTTTTGGACACAAATGGATCGTCTCAACATTAAACAAGGAAATCCCTTACGTATTTTACAATTAAACGCACGAAATATGAAAATGGGAGATTTACAAAAAAAATTGAATAGTTATCATGTTATTTTATTATCTGAAACATTTTTAAAACCTGATATTCCATTTAAATTCCCTAGATTTATTCTTTCTCGCAAAGCCTTTGAGCAATCGCTACTAGGGATAACTTGAAATATTAGAAAATTTGTAATGTGAATGAAAACTCACCTAATTTATACATTCGTGGCATTCTTCTTCCTACAATTAAAGTGGAATTTACCATATATTGTGTCTACCAAAAACCCAAAATTCAAAGTACAAAACGTGGATTGTCGGATTTATTCAACTTTCATTCGAATGCCTACGCTTCAGTTTTCAAAGGGGAGTTCAATGTCCACTCTTTGCCATGGGACTGTGGTATTTCTTGTAAAAGTGTAGATTCGCTTCTTGAAGCATTAGACAACTCAACCTTAATCTTAGTAAATGATGAGTCTGTACAGGAATTTCAAGACCCAATGAAAGTACCTCTACAGGCGGCATTACAATAGGGAACTTGCTTCAATTTTTTTCAATTTTCTAATCTCATCAATTAATAATTAATTATTAAAAGTTGAAAATTTCAAACGCTTTGAAATCACTAATGACGTCACACAAACGATCGAGCGCTGAACCAATTACAGAATGGCTCGAGCTGACCTACCCAATTTTGAGGTGCGCCTCGGCCAATGAAGTACGACAACTCCCCGCTGTCTTTACTCTCGACAAATGAAGCATTGCCTGACCGTCTTCGTGACATCATGACCAAAAAATTGGTCTTGAAAACGACTGATTTGCAGTTGATTATCACAAGACATCTAGGCAATATTTCTCCATAATTTTCGCCGTTTAGTTATCCATATGTTAAGGAAAACGATGCAAGTTGTATTTTTCTAGAAAATTATCTTCTTTATTTCCAGGAAAAACCAAAGAAAAATTATCCTTGCCACCGTGTTTTTTTATTCACAAAATAGTATGTTTCGTCATTAGGCCGAAAAAAACTTTTCTGGCGATTACGAGTGCAGCCCGAGCCGAAGGCAAGGGTTGTAATCATATGAGCTAGAATAGTATATTACGCAACAAGTGCGGGAAGCAAGCGGTTATCGCTTACTGCCCGCACGAGTTGCGTATACTATTTTATACCATAAGTGCGTGCGCGGCGAAGAGGGGTCGGGGGGGCCGATGGGGGTCCAGGGGGGTGAAGCCCCCCGGTAGGGTCCAGGGACGAAGTCCCTGG